>NC_088922.1:15320000-15357500 GCF_038396675.1 Hydra vulgaris
TGATCCTGGAAATTACAGGCCTATTTCCCTCACCTCTGCAGTTGGAAAATTAATGGAGAAAATAATGCGTGATGTCATGACTGAACACCTAGTTAAGCATAACCTGTTATCTCGGCATCAACACGGTTTTGTCAAATCTAAATCATGCATCACCAATCTTCTTGAAGTACTGGATATCATTACCGAAGCCTTAAGTGACAACTGTGCTGCATTGCTCATCTTGTTAGATTTTACCAAAGCTTTCGATCGTGTGTCACATTCTCTGCTTTATCACAAACTGGCTGGCTATGGTTTTGGCAAAAATATTCTTGCCTGGCTCAAGGACTTTCTTGAAAATAGGAAGCAGCGTGTCGTTCTGGGAAATTTCGCATCTGAATGGATGGATGTCCAGAGTGGTGTTCCTCAAGGATCGGTCATAGGACCTCTTCTATTTTTGCTTTTTATTAATGACATGCCAGAATTAGTCAAAAACAGTTGCAAACTATTTGCTGATGATAGCCAGTTGGTTGTCAAAATAAAAACAGTTACAGACTTGGGGTTTGTTCAAAAAGACATTGATATTTTATGTGATTGGTCAAGACTTTGGTGCATGGAATTTAGCATAAATAAATGCAAGGTTCTAAAGTTTCATGGTGGTTCCACAGACATTGATATCCCCTTTACAATGGTGAATAATAATGGCAGTCACATTCCTCTTGAAGATGTATCCGTTGAGAGAACATTGGGCGTTTTAATAAACAATAAACTCAAATGGTCAGAACAAATTAGTCATGCCATTCTTAAAGCTAACTCTGTACTTGGCCTACTCAGAAGAACTTTTAAAAAATGGAATCCTAGTATGTTTGTGAAGCTCTATACAGCATATGTAAGACCGATATTGGAATACTGTGCACCAATTTGGTGCCCTTTTCTTCTAAAAGACATTAAAAAATTAGAATTAGTCCAACGTAGAGCTACTAAACTTGTTCCACAATTGCGCAACTTGAAATACGAGAAACGATTAGCAAATCTGGGTCTCAGCACATTAGCTGAACGTAGAACAAGAGGAGATGTAATCCAATTTTTTAAAATTTATAAAAAACTAAATGTTGTTAACTGGCAACAGAAGACAAACCAAGCAAGTGCTCTATTATGTGATGGACCTGCAGGTCATCTTCGTGGTGCCAAGCATAAAATTGAACGAGAATTAACGAAAAACACTCAAAGACATAATTTCTTTATAAACCGAGTGGTGTCATCATGGAACACTTTGCCTGCTTCGGTAGTTGCTTCAAATTCAGTTAACGAGTTCAAAAACAATTACGACAAATGGAACCGTTCTCTCTCACGTCGGTCTACTATAGTCGGGTCACGTTAGTTACTCGACTCATAGAAGTCTAACTTCTATTGTAGAATTTTTACTATAATACTATAATAATAATATAAGATATATATATTTATACATATACAAGATATATATATATATATATATATATATATATATATTATATATATATATATATATATATATATATATATAAGAGATATACATATATATAAGATATATATATATATATAAGATATATATATATATATATATAAGATATATACATATATATATATATGTATATATATATATATATATATATATATATATATATATATATATGTATATATATATATATATATATATATATATATATATGCAGATATATATGCAGCCCTAGCAACACCGACCTAACTGCCACTCTAAAAGTGTTTGAGGTCAGCATAAATTTACCAACATCATTTTTATGTTTTATAGTAACCCCTTTGTGTCAAATTTTTTTTGCTAACCTGTCGCCAACCTCTAACAGTTTGAGGTCAGCAAATTATTGCTGACCTCATTTTTGTTATTTCTGAGGGTTGTATATGTATATATATACTCTCTATATAAATCTCTCTCTCTTTATATATATATATATATATATATATATATATATATATATATATATATATATATATATATATATATATATATATATATATATATATATATATATATATATATATATATATATATATATATATATATATATATATATATACACATACAGCTATGCACAAAAGTTTATTTGAAATTTTTTCTAACATTAAAGTTTAACGGATATAGATTTTAAGTTAATTTTTTGTGTGTTGTGCTATTTATGTTTGTATGGATAAAATAGACAAAAATATTCACACATACTACACTACTTACGTAAAACTAATTAAATAACATACAATGTACTTTACTGATGACATAAAAGTTTATTTGAGTTTATTAGTTATACATTTTTCACACTTGATTACTAATTATTATACTTAATTACCGCTATAAATTATAAATATAAAGAGTACTCATGATTCTTAAAAAAAAAAAAATAATTTTAAAATTACAAAAAAATATTTTAATTGCAAAAAATTATCTAAAGAATAACTACAATATTTTAAATATCAAATCGCTTGCAAATGGGTAGAAAAGTAGTGTCAGATCAAATAGCAAATTATTGGTCAAATCAAAGAATCATAACAACGTAGAAATTAGTAAATTTATGGGTGTTTCTGAATTTTGCATGCAAAAAACAGTGAAAACCTGGAAGCTAACAGGTAACGCTGTTGATAAGCCTTGTTCTGGAAGACCATTGAAGCTTAGTGACCATGACAAAAGTAGCATATTCAGAACCAGTAGAAAATATCCTAGGCTCAGCAACAAAAAGCTAGCTCAAATATTCAACCAATTCTTTTCTAATCGAAATGTAAGCAAAAAACTTGTTAATAGAATAGTAGCAAAAAAAGGTATTGGCTCCTACATTGCAATAAGAAAGCCTATCGTGTCAATCATGAACTGCGCAAAAGACAAAAATGGTGCAAAGAACCATTGCATTGGCCAGTTAAAGATTGGGCAAAAGTGATTTAAAGTGATGAGTCAAATTTTCAGGTTGTGAACAAAGAATATACAAAAGAAGAATATACGTTAAAAGATTTGCAACTGAGAAATATTGCAAGCGCTATTTACAAGCAAAAGGACAAGGTGGTGAAGGCTCAGTAGGCATATGAGTATGTTTTCTCCACAAAGGCCTTGGTTTTTGTGAACTGTATAATGGCTGTATAAACCAATATACCTACAAAAACACACTTGAAATACATTTGATTCCATCGACAGCAGAAGCAAGCAATATATCTTCCAGCAAGACAAGGCTCCAGCACACACAGCACATAGTATAACAAACTGGTTTATCACAAAGAAGATCAATTTGTTGCCTTGGTGCCCTAGATTACCAGATATCAACCTAATAGAAAATATTTGGTCATAAATCGACGCTCAATCAATAAACCATCAAATTTAATCAACTGAGCATTTAAAGCAACTTCTGAACAAGTACTGGTTAAAAGTGCGAGATGAGATGTGCATGAAATTAGTTGAATCAATGCAGAGACGAGTTCTTCTTTGCTATCAAGCCAAAGGAGGACACTTTAAATATTAAATTTGTATTTTTTTTGTTAATTTTGTGTTCTAAACCTTGACTTGATTAAACTTTTATGCAACTTATTTTATGATTATAAAATTATTTTTTTTTTTTTGAATTATTTTTTTAAATATCTTATTTTATTAATGTTAATTGTGTTAATTAGATTGTTCTTTTTACAGCCATCCTTCATATCTTTTATTTGCCAACCCATTACTATTATTTTCAACCCATTTCTTTGTATATTTACTTTTAGGTCTTATCAAATTATTTTAAAAGGCTTTAAATGTGACTAAACTGATCATCATAAGTAATTTTATCCAACATTTTATGGGATTTTGTCAAACTAACATATAAATTAATAAAATAATTATGAAAAAATGCCTACATATAGCAATGTTTTTGTCAAATTTCTTTACAGCAGGCGTCGGCACAAGGAGTACTGCTGCCCAAATAATTATTCTGGAATAGCCCATATATATATATATATATATATATATATATATATATATATATATATATATATATATATATATATATATATATATATAAACACACACACACACATATTACCTATATATCTATATCTTCATACCTACATATACTTGCTCTTGTCTGTATAATCCAGCATCAAGAGGGTGTGTATAACCTAATACTCGCTTATGTATTTGCAAAATGTGTTCAAGATTAACTGGACCAGGTTCATTGACTAAAGTTACATTAATATATTTGAGTGCCAAATCCATTCCAAGTACTTCATTATGTTCTAGAATACTTTTGCCTCCAACTGCCATTCCTGTTTCTAGAATAGCTCTTGTCATTGATAAAGTCAAAGTATTACCTTCAATCCCATTTGTATGATATATATGCCTATAATATGCCTCAAGTTTTGCTCTATTTAAAGCAGCATTTCCTTCTGGAATTTCTGTTAATGCAAGGCGTTTTGATTCAATCCTTTGAAGCATTTCCATGTCTTTGGCTTTTACCTTAGATGAACATCTGTTTTTGTTTTCTTTTGCACGAAGATGACCGGGGTAAATAACCAAAGCTAATGCATAATGATGATCAGCATCTATAATATCACGTGGTTCTATTACTTCTCCGTATGCGTTAAGAACATCTGGGTTTCTAGGAGTCAAAGATTTGCAATGTTTTAATAGTTTGATAGCTTTTTCATTATCACCCTCATGATATAAACTAATAGCTTTTTGCATAATAATATTGGCTTCCAATGCAACTCCTAAATACAAAATTACTTTAAAATACTGAAACTTGGAGGCAATAATAATACCATATATTGATTATTTATTTTTATACTTTAAGAAACTTTTTTTAATTTCATAAACCACGATTAAGACTGTTACAATTCATAACCCTTAGAACTTTAAGTTTTCAAAAAAGAAACTAGTTCGATAAAGTTAATAATTTAAACCTTCATTTTGAACATCTCTCTGTAATATTGTGTTAGCATCAAATACTTCATGTTTTTCATCAGTAATAGTTAGCAAAGCAAGAGAAGTTCTATTTGGATACTTGTTGTCATTTAACCAAAATATAATACGATTATAGGCCACTTTCAACATCACATAAGAAACTAATAGCAGAGAGAGTAATGTAAAAACAACTAACGTTTTTCTCCATCTCATCTTCTCTGTTGTTTGTCATATCATAAGAAATTTTTAGTTCTATGAAATAAACTACCGGTAGTAACCCATATTTAATTATACTTTAACCATATTTGTCTTTTTCAGATTTCAGAGTCTGTTTTTTAAATTTTATATAAATGTTGCTCTGTTTGTTATAAAAATCGGTAACCGGTTAATGTAAAAAAAAATCATTAGGCTTTTAGGATCTTTACTATATGAGGCACCTCACAGGATAAGGGACCAAGTCTTAGAAATGGAGTTATTAGCACTACTGTGTAATAGAAAGAAAAATAGTCAAAAAGAAAAAAAATTTAACTTATTATCTTTATTTTTGACCAAGTTATAGCTGTTTGTGCGGGGCAATGACCGGAATAGCGTTTTTGAGAAAATTAAAGTTGAAAGTTTGCATAATTTAAAAACGTTATAAATTCAGTTTGATGAAGAAGTTAGTGGTTGTTTTTTGTTTTTAAATGCATAATACAGTTTAGATTACGGGTACAAATTTCACATCAAATAAATTTCAGTAACTCTTTAAAAATAAAAAAATAGAAACATAACTGAAAAATCAAAAAGGTAGCAACTCTTAATTAAATACAAAATTTTATATCTGCTTTTCGTTTGGGGCAAACTGGAACTGTTTTTAGCATTTTATTTATATGTCCAACTTGTTTGCAGTAAGAACATGTGGACGGCTTTCTTTTAACCGGAGGCAAACCCATCAAAAAATCTAAATTGCCAACCGTTTCTTGAACTGTTTCGCGAACATTTGCTGCTCTGACCTAGTAATAAAAAATAATTTAAGATAATTAGTGATGTTTTTATTGTTCAAAGTCTAAATATTAAGTCAAATATATCCGTATTTTAATTCTCGTAATGATGATAGGTTAAAAAATAAAAAAATCTGGGCAAACGTAATCCTGTCAACTTGTGGCTTTGGACAAATTAAATCTTTCCCGCGTTCTGGGACAAAAATTCGGATGCCATTGAGATACCATTGTCTTTTTGGTGAGAGATGTTTAGGTTGTAATATTTGCTAATATAGTTATTTGCATAATAGTTATTTTTTGGTATAACCCAACCGCTACTCTCCAAGAGAAATACTGCATTACAATGTTGTTTTTATTTTGCCCTACGTATCTTTGATAGAACATTTATGTTCAGCAAGGTAGTGATGATTCATACTCAAAATACAGTATTATTACATACATTATAGTCATACAAATAACCTGAAAACATGTTAACCCTTTCCGGTTAACATGTTTTCAGGTATCATATAACAGTGCTGAACACAGGCCAATTCATTTGCAATACCAAAAATCCCAACTTTAGACGGAGTTACAAAATAGATAGGTCCAGGTTGATCTGGTAAGTTTGGTAGAAAGATTTGCTGTACATAGTCAAAAGAAATGTGTGAAATTTCAAATTTTTTTTCGCCAGTTTAATACAATCATGATAAATGGAACGCTCTTTCTCAACTAACTTTAGATGTTTTAACATCTCAGTTATACGCTCTTGTTTGACTTCTACTTCTAGCATCAGCCTTTCATTCGTGTGAATCAGAGCACTTAATTGGGCAAGAATATTGTCATTCAGTTTGTTTTCATGTTCAAACATCTCATCAATCTCAAAACATTGTAGTCTGTATTCGCGTATTTCTGAATGTGAGAAGCGTGCCATACAGTTTTTATTTTTTACTCCTTGATTGTATCCACAACCAGATTTTATAAATTTTTGTATTTTTTCCTCATCTTCATTTTCAAATAACTGTGAGTAAAGTGAACGGAGAGGAATGTTTTAATAGTGTTATCAAGAACAACAATGTTATTTTGGATCGTCAGTTCATCCTGTGAAGTTGAAGCCAAAGATGTATTCTCACTCATTGGTTCATCGTGCAAAGTCGAGATTAAAGGTTGATTCTCATCTATCGCCGCTTCATCGTTGCTAGATGCTTGGTTATCAGATGAATCAGACATTAAAAAATCATCATTGAAATCATTTTCACGATCTCTAAATTTAAAGAAATCGTGCAGGACATTGTTGACTTCTGATGGATCTAAACCATCAGTTCCATAACTATTCAAAAGCTTTGCTATATCAGCATTTTTAGAAGTACTGGATTCACAATTCATAATAACTAAAAACCATCAATATTAAACGAGTCATTAAAATTAAACTTAAAGTTTAATTTTATCTAAACTTTTGTCTACACCTAACGTGAGTCGGCTCTTATCGTTGGTTTGAAATACTAGCAGAAATTTCGCAACAAATAGTTGTTTATTTGTTATAATTAATTTGGTGTGTATGAACATCACTGTCATGCACTTCTATTTAAATACAAAAACCGCAATACGTAGTTACATTTATGAATTAAGCGGGCTTATTACGTCAGCATTTGAAATCAATTTGTTTCTAAAGTAGCACCTGTTAAAAGAAATTCAACAAAGAAAAGCATATTTAAAATTATTTCTTTATTTATTCTAATAATTGTTTTATCAATCAATAATTGTTGATACTACGATTAAAAACATAATAAAATATTTGGTCACCATACTTGGTGTAAAGGGTTAATAAATAACATACAAATAAGTTATATTTTCAATAACTTCTTAGGATTTTCAACGATTATTGATCAAAAATAAAAAGTATTATATACTGGCACGCTAAAACGTTAATAATACAGCATAAAAAAAATAATTAACAAGGAGTTCTTTACTTCTAGAGGAGAGAACATTATCAAAACAGTTTTGATGAAGAGTTGGTACCTTTTCCACATTTAAAAAAAATCCTTTTTTGCAACTACCAAAAAATTTTTTTCACAAAAAACACCTAATATGTATTGTAATATGATAAAACTATAAAAAAAACAATAATCTCGTTTTTGAATTTTTTGACCTGACTAACTATTATGTCAAATATCTCTGTAACTAGAAACTAAGACTTGGTACCTTTTCCTGTGAGGCGCCTCATACAGGTACAAAGGTCCGCTACTTTACACGCTCAGTTTTATGTGTAACGGTGCACAGTGATTTTTTTGTGCCAAAATTATTTTCGTAGTTTTTTTCTATTAGAACAGCTATATTTTTATGTAAAATGCATAAATAAAGTAATAAACATGTAATTATATAATATAAAAAAAAAAAAAATTAAATTTTGGTGAAAAATACGAAATACTTTTAATAGACAAGACAACTTTTATCAGTGTAAACATTAAAAATATTACTTTTTAATGCATGTATTTGTCATAAAATAACTTTTTTATATTTATATATTTATATATTTTTATATTTATATATTTATATTTATATTTATCTTTACAGAGCTTATATGTTATAACAGTAATAAAAGATTTTGTAGGTACTCTTTGTTTACAAACATCTTTTTTACATGTTCAGTATTTCTCATCAACTGACCATTAACCGAAGACCAATCTTTTGTTATGACTTTTTTTATTGCAAAAAGTAGCAAAATATTTATGATGCATGGCTATTTACATACGTTTAGCATGAGATTAACATAATTAAATGTTTGGAGGATATTGAAGGATAGTTTATCTGATACTTATTAGTAAAGGTTAGTAGCAAAAAAAATATTGAAAACTGTCTATTTTCGATGCATAAAAAGTTATGATTACATTTACGTTAAATTGTTTTAAAAGTCTGAGCAAAAAAAACATTGTTAATTAAAATAATGTCTATTGAAATGAAAGTCAATAAAATTAATTTAAAACAATAGTAGCGTAAGAAAGTTGTTAAATAAAAAATCCAAAATAGCGTTTTGGAACACGTCAAATTAACGTGTAAATAACCGCATAAAATTACACTTAAATTAATATTTAATGTTTTTTTAACTAGATATTTCTTCTAATAAACATATCTTCACCATTATGACAAATTTTCACCGTTCAATGCAGACATTGATTTTTTGGTATTCTAGCACACTCTGTCCCACTGTGCGGTGTAAGTTACGTAAACCTTATATTTACTTGACAAAAGTAACTGAATGTAAAGTAAAAAAATTAGAAAAAACAAACAAAAATTATGCTTTCATTATTATTATTTTTTAATTTTTGTAGTCAGACATTATTATATGCAAAAGTGATTTTTTACTTACAATAACTTTACTTAAAGTTTAAAGTGCACAAAACCTAATCTCATTTGTCACGTGACTGAATTTTCTAATCTAGCAAAACTAAAAAATCAAAAAAAAAAAAAAAAAGATTGAAAATAACTAAGCAAAAAAGAAAGAATCGAAATTTGGGCACAAGAGATGGGCACCTAAAACGCCCCCACGCCTCCTAGAACGGTCTAATGCCGCACTTATGATAAAAAACAAAACGTTTCAGTTTTAAGCTTTAAGAAAGTATCTCATATAATCAGGAAGTACATAGTTAATACATTTTTAACATAGTTAAACGTATCAAAAGTACTGAACTGAAAATTGACGGATGTTCGTGAAGCTACAATGACTTCGCCAAGTAGAAAAGATTAGAGAAGTTTTAAAACAAATGATAGACGCAATGTTGTTCTTCGCAAAACAAGGTTTACCATTTAGAAGACACAGAGAATATCAAAATTCTAAAATGGGTGATAGTAAAGATACAACCAATAAAGCTGGCAATTTTCTTGACATCTTATTTCTACTCGCCAAATATGATCTCATTTTAGGCGATCATCTTAGATATGAAAAGAGGAATAAACTGCATTTAAGTCATGATATACAAAATAATTTAATTCGATTGCTTGCTTCTAAAATTTTATCCACAATCAATGATAAAGTTAAATTAGCCAGTCAATTATTGATATTTCCAGAACTCAGATGTCAGTTTTGTTACTATTGGTTTTAAAATCAGATGATGTTGTGGAGAGATTCATAGACTTACTAAGCATAATAGAAAATTATCTTTACTTAGAAAACAGCAGCGCTGTTGTATTTACTGAGTTAATTTTATCTGAGCTTAAAAAACGAAATATCGAAACTTAGTAGAGGTCAAGAATGTGGTGTTACTTCTGTCTGGAGTTAAATTACACTTTAACCAAATGTCATCTATGTTCATTGTTTTGCTCATGATTTAAATTTGGTGACCATCGAAGCAATGTCTTTAAACTGCAATGTTCAGTTGTTTTTTAGCACAGCTGAAAAGTTGTGTTCGTTTAAAAAGTTTATGTCTATTTTACCACAATTTCATATTCTCCAAGAGCACCAGCAATGTCTCAATGAATCAACAGTAGACACTCTGAAACAACTTTCTGATACAAAATGAGCAAGCAGGAAGAATGCAGTTGATGCTGTTGTTGAATCTTTTTCTGTTATTCTAGCCACTCTATATGATATAAATCTAAAAGAATACAAGAAACATAAAGGAAATGTGAGAGCAAAATCTATTGGAGTATCAGTTTTAATAAAAAAATATTATTTTGTCTTCTAATGCTATTTCTGCAAAAGCTGTTAAATCCTTTTCGTGTTGTCAAACCATTTGCAACGAAAAGATTTAGACGTTTTATTTGCAAAACAGTTGATTGATCTTACAAATAAAAACTTTGTTAATATGAAAAGTGATGCAGCTTTTGAAGTTCTACATTTAGCAGTCAAATCTTTTATTAGAGAAAAATGTTTTGAACTAAATGTAAAAACTGCTTTCTTGTTGGCGATTTGCAAAAAAGAAACGCATGGCAGGAGGGCAGTGGAAATTTAGTATAACAACATAAACACTGAAGAAGCGTAGAGTATGAGACTTTCAAAAATGTGCATGCATCAATATTTCCATCTTTGACAACTGAGCTACAAATAAAAGATGCACTTCCATTCTTGATTGAGAAACAGATGGCAGTCGGCCTCCCTAACTTGTCTATAATTTACAAAATCAACTTGATTCTTCCTGTTACATCTGCTAATGCTGAGAGAAGTTTCAGTTGACTAAAGATTATAAAATGAAAAACATTGACTTTGACTTGTCGATAAATCGTTTTGCTTCAATGAAATCTCGCAGAAAAAATGCGTACAAAGTAGCAAAAAAATAAATTTCTTTCTTAATGCTTACTTCTGTTGAATATACGATGAATGATAATATTCAACGTAATAATAATCAATGTAATATATTTTTAAATAACCGAACTATTTCAGTAATATTCAATGTTTCTTATTTTATAAAAGATAATTGTTAACTAATATAAACTCAAAATTTAGGTTGTCTCCAAAATTTAGGTTGTCAACTAATATAAACTCAAAATTTAGGTTTTCTCCAAAATTTAGGTTGTCAACTAATATAAACTCAAAATTTAGGTTGTCTCCAAAATTTAGGTTGTCAACTAACATAAACTCAAAATTTAGATTGTCTCCAAAATTTAGGTTGTCAGCTAATATAAACTCAAAATTTAGGTTGTCTTCAAAATTTAGGTTGTCAACTAATATAAACTCAAAATTTAGGTTGTCTTCAAAATTTAGGTTGTCAACTAATATAAACTCAAAATTTAGGTTGTCTCCAAAATTTAGGTTGTCAACTAATATAAACTCAAAATTTAGGTTGTCTTCAAAATTTAGGTTGTCTCCTACATATATATAATAGTTATGATAAAGCTATGAAAAAACTATAAAATATTTTGATCATAGGCGATCCTCAGGAAAATAATTTCTGAGGTTTTAAGCACCACACCCCATGCCGGTCGCCCCCTACTCGTTCGCTTTAGGTTTTACGTTTAGTTTTAAAAAGCCTATTAATACGTATTTTAAAAGTCTTAAAGTCTATTGCTCAATGTTACAAGGAGATTATGCTAGAATTAACGAATCATTTTTAAAAGAGTAATTTATTTGGTGACAAAAAATATCAAAGCATAGGTTTTTCAGGTAAAGAAATTCATTTCTCATAAACAAAATAATATTTTATCAATCTAACCGGTTACGATCAGACGTTTACCGGTTGATTTGATCAGACTTAGATCGTCAACTTAGTTTCTTTTAAATGTAGTATGTTAGTATAATTATTTTTGGTAAATTGTAAATTTAATTTTACATGAAAAACTGAGACTTTTTTTTGGTTGATCACTTGATGGTGGCCTAATTTTGAAATTTTGTAAATCGTAGAATATTACGTTTTTTATTTTTAACCGACAATTATAGATCTTTATATTTACACCTAATTAAAACATGTACTACTAATTTTCTAACCTATTAAATCGTTAAGCTACTGTATTTTTGACCTACTGAATTTTTAACTTACTGAATATTTAACCTACAGTAATACAGTACAGTACAAAAATTGAAAATGCAGTAGGCTAACTACTGCATTTTAAATTCTTTTAACTACGCTTTTCCGGTATGTATTTTGTTTCAAATTTAATCAGCCTTGGCACAGTGGTTGAGCGCTGCCTTCAAAATCAGGAGGTATAAGGTTCAATCAATGTTTTAAAAACTTATTGATTGTTATTTAAAAAAAAAATTGTTAAAAAACAACGTTAAAAACACAGACCAGAAATCGGTTGAAAATAAAAAGACTATAATCGGTTGAAAATAGTTTAGGCCTCAGTAGGTTATCTGAAAATTAGTTCCGCTTTTTAGTTGTGGAATCAATTTTCAGATAACCTATTTAATATAGTTATATATATATATAACTATATATAATAGGTTATATATATATAACTATATATATATATATATATATATATATATATATATATATATATATATATATATATATATATATATATATATATATATATATATATATATATATATATATATATATATATATATATATATATATATAAAAAGATAAAAAAAAACAAGAAAAAAAAATAAAAAAAGATTATTGTCAGTAATCATTTAATTTTGTTTTTGAATTTGCAGAGTAATTAAATTAACATTAATTACATTGCTTTTTAGTTTGTGTTTTAGATGATTTTAATTTATTGATCTTTTGTAAAAGAAGCACTTAAAACAAGATAATTAAAAAACTGTGTGTAATAAACACTGCTTTGAGTTAATTTTAAACTGATGAAGAGTAATATTCTTCTCGGAAAAAATATTTGGGTATCTTTTCAACAAATATGGTCCGCGATTCTGGATTGAATAAGAACTCAATTTTGAATAAGATTTTGATACAAGAAAGTTGTTTATGGAAAATCTTGTTGCATACTTAAGATGAATAATTTTAAAATAAGTTTCAAAAATATTTGGAGACAATCCACATTTTGTTTTATACACGAACTGTAAAACTAGATAGATGTTAAGTTTGAAAATATTTAAGGCACCAAGTATACGTATAAGAGGTTCACAAAGAACAGCTCTACCAGCTCATTTTTGAGGTTGCTGTTACAATTTTCTTAACTTAAATTAAGAAAATTGTATCACACTAATTAGTAATTATAGTCACACTAATTAGCGTGATTAGTACTTGCCATTTGATGTTGCCGTAAGTTAAATAGCAGCTGTAGCGCAATGGTTAGCGCGCTTGCCTCAGAAGAGATCCGTGGTTCAACGCCATCTTTAAGCTAGGGGATTGTAATACCGGTAATCGGATTACCGGTTTACCGGTAAATATCTAAATTTGGTTGAAGTTTTTTACCGGTAAAATTTTGAAATTTTCCGGTAAATGAAGCTTTTTGCTATATACGGATTGTTAAAGCTTAAATGAAGCTTTTTGCAATATAAGGATACAAATTAAAAATATAAAATTGTAAAGCATTCGTTTGTTTGAACTTAACGCTTGAGTAAACTTATGACTCTAATTAAACAACGTTTGAAATAGATTTTGGCTTGTCTTGCAAATTTTTTATCGTTAAAGAAAATTATTTTTTGAATTTTGTTTTAAAAATTGTTTTAAAGACCTTTTAATGGATATTTTAAAAGTTCTATATGGAATTACTTTAATCGTACAGAAACGAGAGATATAAACAATGCGCAAAAAAAATTAAAATAGCTGGTGGAAATACTAGTGGTTTTACATGCCCATCAAAAGAGTCAACGCAAAATTAATGTGTTAAAAAGAAGTAAAAGCACCGGCAGTTGCAATAACTGCCGGTGCTTTTACTTCTTTTAACACCAAAACCATTCACAAAAAAGTAATGGATTATGCCGATAAAATAAGGAAAGAAGTTGTGAAGAAAATTTCATAGAATAAGCTCAATAAAAAAGCTTATAGCCTTACCACAGATGAATTGACATCAAATAAAAACCGCCGGTATATAAATATTATTATTCAGACGGTAATTTTTGGAATATCGGATTGACTCGGATTCATGGATCCGCACCTGTCGAGGTATGCGCAGAACTAATTGAAAAGAAGCTTAAAGAGTTTAATTAAGCTTTGTCAAATATTGTATGCATAACATCAGATGAAGCTGCCGTTAACAAGAGAACAGTAAAGTTACTTAATAAAAACCATCAGTTATGATGGTTTTTATTAAGTGTTTATGATCGCCAACTGTAGGCCATGTACGATAGTACATGGCCTACAGTTGGCGATCATAAAAGTACTTTATAATATTAGTTCAACAGATGTACAAGATGTTAATGACCTTGATGGTAATGTATTACTCAATGTTTATTCTAAAGTAGACTACCAAGATATCGACACTACTCAACTTGTTCTACAAAATGCAGAGCTAATTTCTTTAATTGCAAAAGTTCGAAAAGTTGTACAACTTTTCAGAAAATCACCAACCAAAAATGATAAACTATTGCAAAAATACGTTAATAAAATTGTCGGAAAAGAACTTTCTTTAAATTTAGACTGTAAAACGAGATGGAGTAGTTTATTAGGCATGCTGGAAAGATTTTTAAAACTTAAAGATGCTGTTTGAAAAAGTCTGATAGATTTAATAATTGATTTTAATGAAAGTGAAGTAAAATTACTTTCAAATATAATTTGAAAGTAATTTTACTTTTAAATATATTTTCAAACTATATTTGAAAGCAATTTTACGTTTAAATATAAATTGAAAGTAAAATTACTTTCGAATATAATTTCAAGCTTGCAACCTATTAGGTTGGCCATTGAAACACTCTGCACTGAAGGGGTAATTTATATGTAGCCGATCTTTCATTAAAATTGTTAAAAATGTTAGACGAGTTAAGTAACCAAACACTTTTTCAATTATTACACTAAAAAATGAATTAATAAGTTGTATTAAAGAAAGAAGAATGATGTTTTCAGACGTGTTGCATTATATAACAGACCCTAATGTTGTTATTTCTGTTAAAGACAATTATGGCATTTTTAGTATCAGCAGTAAAGCCGTAATTATTAAAACTATTGTTGACATTGTAGAAAATATTTTGTACAATAATGCGTAATTTGGTGAGAGTATTCAAAGACACCTAAATGAATCAGATTCGGATTTAAATAACAACCTCATTTCTGTTAAACCAAATGTTGATTTTTCTATGAAGGACAAACTTCATCTTTTTCTTAAAAAACAAACGGACAAGAATAAAGAAATAACTGTTTTGGAAGAAAATTTGAAAATCACAAAAGGTCTAAAAGAAGTTATAAAAAAAAAGAATTGGAGTACTTTCGACAAGAAAATATAAGAGGGAAGTACATTCAAATAGTTTTTGACTATTTGATGACCATTTGTCCAACAAGTGTTGAACCTGAAAGAGTATATTCAGGAGCTGGACTTATTTGTACTAAAATTAGATCTCGATTAGGAGACAAGACATTGGATAGTTTAGGCTTTCAACAAAACTACTTTTTGAAAAATGGTATTTAATAAAAATGGTATATAAAAATTGTATTGTTTTAATGATTTACCGGTATTACAATTTTTATTTACCAAATTACCGGTAAATCAAAAAGTCAGTAAATTTACAAACCCTACTCTGGACAAATTTCATTACATCGGTAAGGAAGGAGGCGTAAATCTTAATTCAAATGGTCTACCGCGGTGTACTTTGATGAAACCGTAAGTGCTTCTTGGGGCACCAAAAATAAATGAATTAAAAACAATAACTATGTATAAAAAAATATATATATATAAATTTTTTAAGGATCAAAATTTAAAAATGACTTTACTCTACAGATCATGTCGATGTTTTATGAGTTTTTTTTCTATACATTTCATATGTTTTTTTCAGGATGGATTTTCATCAAAATTCATTTCTAAAAAATTAACGGATGTTGCCTTTTAATGTTGGTTTTATTAATTAGAGGGTTAGGTAAAATAAGAGATATTTCTTTTGTTTTGCTTGGTTTAGGAAAAGTTAGCTTCCATAAAAAATAACAGAAATTTGCAGAGCATTTAAAAATATCAGCAACAATCAAACCCGTTTGATAAGAAAATTAGCACACAAAAATCAGTATTTATGTTCTCTGTTCTGTATACTGTAAATCCGGGCTCTCAAACTTTAGAGTTACTAATTTTTATTAAAACTTTTTTATTAAGTATTCATCTGCTATAACACCCAACATCCATGAAGTCTATTTAATAGCGAAACGGACATTATTCATTTAAATAAGTAAGTTACTGCATTAATACTTTTTTTAAACTCTGCCGGTCTCCTTGGCACAGATGAACAAAGCTTTTGGAAGTTTAAATTAACAAAAAGCATACTTACGGTCTTGCATGACACATGAACGTAGAACACGAAAAAAGCGAAATTTTTAAAACGACTATTTTAAAAAAGTTGATAAATATAAAGCGATAACTAATAACTAATCGCAATTTAAATCTGGTTAAGTCTTTTACTGTAGATTTTTACATAGGCCCATTCGTGTGAAATACACATAGGAAACTTGAAAGAAGTTTCATAATAAGGTGTATCATAAAAAAGCCACAGGGCGGTGAGGGCCCCAACGAAAATTTGAATTCGGACCCCCAATAACTTCACAACGTCACTATTATTTATAATTACGTCACTATTACTATTAACTGCACTAGTAATTTCTGAGAATTTCGGAAGAAAAAAAAGTTTTCATTCATCTCTAATGTTGTCAGACTGCACGGTTTGTTGTAATGACAATTTTGAGACGACAGTTGTACATTTTCACACCTAAGACGCTATTATAACAAAATTTATATACTTTTTTTTGATACCTCTAGTTTTTATTACTATGATTTAAATTGGATAAATTTGCTTATTTTGAAATATTTTTAAACAATAAATTTTCTTTATCAAAATATCAAAATATTTTTTTTCTTTAAAATTTAATTATAATAAGTATTAAATATTTTTTTACAACAAAATTATTAACATAAAATTTAAAAAGTTGTATATATTGGACTACAAACTTATCGTAACTTTTGACTTGAAAAATTTTAAACAAAGCGCCTGCTAGTCTAGTAAAAAAAAAATCTTTAGTCAGGTAATCAAAAGCTCTTGACTGGCGTCAAAAAAAAACAACAACATCGACTTAAGTTAATGTCAGTTTATTTGTAATCTTCAAAAATCTAACTCTGTTTATCAAAAATATAAAAATGACAATAAAGCACTTTCATAAATCAACAAATAATAAAGGTTGAAGTTCATTATTCTTTCATCTCATTATCGCTTGTCTTTAACGTCAATATAAGTTTTTGTAGACGAAAATTCATCTTTTTCCTAACAGCACTAATAACTGTTTCTATAAACAAAACAAAAAAAAAGCAAGATTAATCTATAAACAACTTACTTTTTGAGCCTAAAAAATCGTAATGAAATTTACTAAATATTTATTGATAAAGAAGCTGATTAAACGTTGGCTAAAGCATGTAAAGTACATTTGCTTAGTACTTTATCACGCTGCGCAAAGTATGAAAAAAAAAAAATTCACAAAAATGCAACAACAAAAAAAAAAAATAACAGTGAAGAAAAAAACGACTAAAAATTTAATGTTTAAACAAAGAGATAAGACTTTAAACCGTGTGATTATTTTGTATCTTTGCTAACGAAGTTCTCTCTTCAAAGATAGAAGTAATATATATTGTAACTTATTAACGCTCAACTATTTTTTTTTAAAACAATAAAAAAGGGCGCGGTAAACCAGCTCAATGAAATAAGGACAATGGCGTTCTGACCGCTAATATATATTTTTTGAGAAAAAGGTCAAATTTGTTCCAAAACTATTTTAATGTGATCAAAAGTTTTGTTATTAAAATTTTAAGAAAAAAAGGGGCAAATTTTTACTTTAGCATATTATTAATACTTAGCAGTTATATTTGCTAGCAAATATATTTGTAGTTTGTAATTTTAACTTTTCCGAAATCCATTTGTAAAAATATTAATAAATAAAATAAAATGTCGTGTGAATTAAAATAATAATTTGAAATAAATAATATAAATAAATAAATGACGTGTAAGTTTAAAAATTTACTTCTATTCATCTTACCCTGAATATCATATGCAAATATCTACTTTTCATTTTTACTTTTCAAATGACCACTATTTTTTAATGTCACTCAAGAACATGAACGTGTCATCCTTTAGTTATATAATATTCTATTCAAGTATTGCAAACACATGTGATGTTTAGTTATATAATATTCCGTAATCATATCTAAGAAATCTTGTGTTATATAATGCACCAATGTGACCTAAGCAATTTTTAGTTCTTGCAAAAAATAAATAAAAAGTAATCTAAATTAAATATAAAAGAAACCGTCATCTTAATCTACTTTATAATCTGGCAATCGGAAACACTCACTACTTTTTAATTGCATAACTTATACAAATTTGAGTTATCATTCAACTAAGAAGTGCAATTTCGTGACAATTTTTAAAAGAAATATAGAATATAATCGTAACCCATCGTCGCGTAATAACGTTCTCAAAAAGAACTTCATTTAATTGAAAGTGTTATTAAAGTTGTATTAAAAGTGTCTTCCTTTACTTCAATATAAGTTAGTCACCTATTTACTTTACAAATAGATTTTTAACTTAAATTAAAAAAAAAACAACGTATATATATATTTTTTAAATCAACTTTCGTTACTCGAATGCTGAGAAAGAAATCTTTTTAACATTCGAACAATGCGGTTGAAAGCCCGCTATTCCATTCATTATTTAAAATCTATTATTAGCATTTATAGAGACCTCTTCACGATATTCTTTTTTACTAAAAAAAAATTCAATTAGAGTATCAAATTACTTAAGTAAACATGATTTAACTCTAAAATACTTAAATTTTACCTTTAAATGACTTATTGAATATATAATACATTTAAACATTTTTAATATTTTTTTTCTCACTAAAAGATGTAATCTGGTCAAATTTCAATTTTTAGTTAAAATGTAGTTTACACTTCTAGAACGCATTTTGTTAATTCATTGCCTGATTGCGAAGTGTAGCGTATTACTATTGCGTACAATGCTATTGTAAATATATTTTACAATAGTAAATAGTTAAATTTTTCATTATGTAAATAACGAGTTTTAATTCTTTACATTGTATTTTACTATTTTTTACTCTACTTTGATTGGTTCGACATGTTTTTGTTTTGCAATAATACTTTTTCCTGGGTCCAAATATATACCGCGTGATTTTTAAAACAGGCTCACCTTAATTTCCTCTTATAGTTCTGGAAGTATCAAAGAGTTCTTCATTAGATTGCTCTTGAAGTTTTGTTCTAAAAATTTTGCAAAAGGAAGACAAAGTATACTCCGTGCGAGCTGGTAAATTCGTTTATTGCACTTTTTCTTTGCAGATTCAAAGTGCTTTTATTTTCATTTCTTTTTTATCGAATTATTTATATAAATGGAAACATTATCTCTCTTTTTTTTTTTTACTAACGAATTTAAATTGGTTTTAAAGTTTCACTTTTTTGCGACGAATTCCAAACATTAATAGTTGTTATTATTTCATTAAAAGTTTAATTGATTAAAAAGCAATTTTTTTTGTCGACTGCCATTCATAGAACATAAAATTTATAAATATTGTCTACCACTTCTGATGGTTCTAACATTTATAATTACTTTTGGTGGTTCAAACTCTTTTATTTTTTTTGATTAGCCAAAAGTTTATTGAAACTTTAAAAACACTCTGACGGTTTTTAATACGGAGACTGATTAATTCTTAATTTAATTTCCTAATATAGAACACATTTGGTATCCAGTACTTTAAATTAGTGCCTTTTTGAAGTTAACATTAAAGACGGTCTGTTAAATTTCAAAGAAAAACTTTCTTTGTACTAATCGCATTCTTTTGCTATACCAACTAACCCAGTTTTTTTTTGTATACTTTTAGATTAAATAATTAAATTAATGCATTTTTTTTATTAGAGAAATTTTGAAAATTTTTAATTTTCTCAATTGCGTGTTTGTGAATCCGATCATAGAGACTTAATTGGAAAAAGAGGGTACCTCGAGCAGGTGAAGCGCACAAATATGGTGCGCCTTGGTGGGCCGTCTAGAATTTGTTCAATTTTAGTAATAACTTCTTTGTTAGGTGAGAATTTTAAATCTTTTTAAATATGCTCAATTTTATATATGAAATATTTGTTGTGAGTACAAAAATAAGGTTGGAGTATATGATTGGAGTAAAAAATATGTTTGGAGTGCAAATATATGGTTGTATGCTAAAGCTTGTTTAGTTAAGCATTAACCTCTTTGTTGAGTGAGAAAAAAATCAGATAAATTTTATCTACAGTAATAGCTCTCTAATTCGAATGACAGAAATTTAAAGAAGAGACACCGGAGGAGGGAAGGGGTGATTGAGATTGCTCATTATTATCATAATAGTTTTAATAAGTTTTTTTTTTGTTTTTTATCATTTGCGTTACTTAAGTACTTTTATGTTTCTTTAAATAAATATTTTCATTCCTGGATATAAGGATGGGTAGGTGTGGGCAATTGTAGTCAATACACTACACCTAACATACCTCTAATGCAAATTTCGTAATTGAAAAAAATTAACTTTTTGAAATGAAAAATTGGAATGAAAAAAATGGGACGTGTCTAAAAATCTAATATGAGCTTTTTACATAACAGTATAAAAGTTAGCATGAGATTTTTACTGGGGTAACAATCAGGGCTGTCCCGAAGAGGTCTCTCATGGGGGTAGGGGTGGGTGGGATGGGGGTGGTGTTGTATGTGTTTTTTCCAACTGCAGACAAAAAAAAAAAATGTCCTCGATTTTTGACATTTGCCAACTATACATCAAAATGCTAACTAAAATGCCAAATGTGCCAACTCAGATGCATATATTACAGCTTTGGAAGTGTAGGACACCTCCTACACCCCCCGTTCGGGACGGCCCTAGTAACAACGCGGAAACAAAATTTCATAAGCAATAATACCTAAGGTACTATTGCTTGTAGCCAAGCAATCTTTTAAATTTTATTTATATATTGTAAATTATTATATATTATAAATTAATAAAATTTATTTAAAAGTTTATTTTTAAAATAATTTATGCTATCAAGATTTTATATGTCTAATCCTAACTTTAGTATAGTGAACGGTGTACGATAATGTTCATTTAATAAATGTTATTAACCCCCATTTGCAAATTTAAGGAACTTTTTCTTTTTTTTATTAATACCTAGAAGGAAAATTTTTTATTCTAATTTTGGCCTCTAACCCATTAACCACGGTATCAGTGCTGTGTGTCGTGCGCATGAATATAATTTGTTAAGGGCACATGTGCATGGAAATAATTTATTAAGGGTACTCGTTAAAATGTCAATTAAAACTTGTACATGCATTTGTGCAACTTTTTTAAAATGCAGAAAAAAATGATGAAAAAAAAAAAATTGTGAAAAAAAAAAAAAAGCATCAAAAGTTATACAAAATATCCATTAAAAACCTAATTCCTATAGGAAGAGCGGTTTAATAATTTATTTTCTCTTAATAAGACAAAAAAACACCGGGTATTGTTCAATTTATGAGAGTCTTATAAATTGCACAATACCTAGGGTTGCCAGACATCCTGCTTTTACGGAAGAGAATACAGCGCCAAACCTGTAAAAATAAAATCTTTAACTGTGATCTTAAAGCTGGACATCTGGCAACCCAAACAATACCCTATGTTTTTCTTGTTTTGATCTTTAAATTAAGGCCTAAGCACAATGACCAAATTGTCTAAAGTGTTTCAATCTACTCTTAATAAAACAAAAAAAAACAACAAAAAAACAGTAATAATAATTCAAAGTTAAATTCAAATTTGAAAACTTTCCAAACTTTAATAAAAACAGCCTAATTCATAATAAATGAATCTCTTTAGGCAGAGTTAAAATCTAATTTGTTTCAAAGCCTCTTTGGCTTACACTATCAGTGAATGATAAAATTATTAACAAAACAGTTAAAATTGCTTTTTAGCTGTTTTTTAGTTTATGAAAAACTTTGCTGTAATATTTTTTGTCTTATTTATAACCTGGAAAACCTGGGTATTTGAATAATTTTTTGGATTTAATTCAAATAAATAAAAAAATAAATAAAAAGATTAATAAAAAACTTTTTGCTTCAAAAATTTAAAATTTGTGTTAGTTTTATGGCATTATGGAAATCTGAGGGCCCTAACCTTTGTAGTAAGCTAACCAACGTCCTCCTTTTTATGTAAGAGAGCGCCGTAAAAATCTTAGTTTTAATTAGCTTTGGCCCTGCGCTCTCTTACATAAAAAGGAGGACGTTGATCAGCTTATTTGTAGTAAACAACTGTAGCTGATATTTTGCCAAAGCTTGGGTCATATTTGAGTCTGTTTGAGTTTATACTGGGTTTACATGAATGTTGATACATTCTATCTTATTCTAAGTCATCTTTAATTAAAAATCATGTGACCTGATTTTTCTAAAAGGAAAAGAGTACATTTCCTAAACACAATCAAAAACCAAAAAAGCGCCAATTTTTTATAATGTTAGTCAAAATATTTTTTGACTGATAATATAAATACATAAAAAAAGTTTAGAAACATAAGTACACCTATGTGTAGCCAATATAGTTTGTAAAGGCAATATTCATTACATGAAACTAATTTAAAAATTCTTTTTAGAATTTTTTGCTTTTTGTAACAAATTTTTATTTCTTATTATTTCTTTATAAAATTGATTACATGTAAGATTAATGTTAACTTTTGCAATATCGAGTATACTTATTATTAAATAGCTTTTATTTTCAGTCCAATATTGACCTATTAAGCTAAACAAGTTTTTTGCATTAGTTTCTGGAGTAGTAAATACAAATAAAACAAACATTTATAGCAGCTGAAGTTTTACTACTGTATTGCCATTGTTTATACTTTCTAAAACAGATTTCTATCTAAAAACTATAAGAACAGATTTGGCCTCCCAACATTCCAAATTTATATCTAAACAAGTTTTAATAAAGTAATGAACCAAAAATCTCATTATTACTTATAACAGGAATAGGTAATGGCTTAGTTCATTATGTAGATATATGTTAAAATCCTCATAAGAAAATTTCTCCTTCAACAAAAAGTACTTTCAACGCTTCATTACAAAATCTGCCAGTCTATTTTAAATAACCTATTATTGTGGTAAAAAATCTTACTATAGCAAAAATTACATACTCTCTATCTTAATTCTCCTTTGTGTTTAATAATTTTAAGAAGATTATCTGCCATAAATGGTATAAAAATGTATTCAAGTCTATTTTTATAATTGGTTAGTTATTTGAAAAACTCAGTTGATGCTTCCACTGCACCTTTATAACAGTATGGTTAAAAGCTAAAAAATTCCAGGTTTTAACAATTTTTCAATTAATTTTTATATTCCATTTTCAAAAATGTTTTAAACTTATTTTAAAGTGATTACATTTTTTAATGATATTTTCAAAAAAAAAGGGAGTATATTAAGTTTATGTACTTGCAATTTGTAAGTGGTAAATAAAAATATTTATAATTGGATTTTGTTTTAAAAACCATAATAATATAACATTACCTACTCAAGTATCTATATGTATGTTTATATGTATATTTAACTATAATATACATTTGTTTCATTAATTGATTAGCCAATAGTATTTAATTTTATGCCTTTAATTAATCCATTAATTAAATTTTAAAATCAAATACTAATTTGATAATGAATGAAAAAGCAATTTGTTATGTTTATTGTAACGATTTTTACATTTTCAATTAATTTTTAGTCTAATCATTGGTTTAGGTATTATCTCAAGTCAAGACTGCGATTTTGAAAATGATTTATGTAATTGGACTCAGTCAAAAAAAGATAAATTTGATTGGACACGAATCTCTGGTGCTACAGCATCTCAAGGAACGGGTCCTCAATCTGATCATACATCGCTAGTTAAAAATATTACAGGTGAACTTTAATTGATGAGAAGATTTAGACTAAGTCTTAAAATCAAAACTTTGAGATAATGATCATCATAATAATAATATCAACATGATCATTATTATCATTATCATGATTGTCATGATGATAATGATAATAATGATCATGACAATAATAGTTATCAATTATCATTATTTCACTCATCATCATTATCATCATCATTGTCGTCATCATCATCATCATCATCATCATCATCATCATCATCATCATCATCATCATCATCATCATCATCATCATCATCATCATCATCATCATCATCATCATCATCATCATCATCATCATCATCATCATCATCATCATCATCATCATCATTATAATTATATTTAAAAATATATAATAATGTTATATACTGAAATAACGTATTTTCATAATTTTAGTAAAAACAACTGGAGGTACTGCAAATGGAGCTCCTTGTGTTTTTCCATTCAAATATAATAAAAAAATATATACAAAATGCATCACTGCTTTATTTCAAAAGCCATGGTGTGCAACTGTTCCTGATTATGATAAATCAAGTACTTGGGGATATTGCGAACCCGCTGGTAAGATATTACCTTATATACCATAGTTTATAAAATAGCCAGTTGGTATATCATAGTATATAACATAGTTTGAACAAAAAACATTTAATTGCATAGAGACAACTAAAGTTTATCAATGGTTTTATTTAAAGTATTTATATTTTAAGGTTTTTATATCTACATTGAAGCTAACAATCCAAGAAATCCTGGTGATACTGCATCACTAATATCACCAGTTATTCAAAAAGGACCTAAGTGTTTGACATTTTGGTATCATATGTATGGGCTTAACATAGATACTCTAAGTTTATTCACAATCCAAAATAATAACAGAAGCAAACCTTTATGGAGACTGAAAGGAGACCAAGGTGATAGGTGGAAAAGTGCAAATCTAACTGTTGGTGATAATACACCATTTCAGGTGAACATTCTTGCATAGCATACTTATTAAGAAATTTAGTGTATATATATATATATATATATATATATATATATATATATATATATATATATATATATATATATATATATATATATATATATATATATATATATATATATATGTATATATATATATATTATATATATATATATATATATATATATATATATATATATATATATATATATATATATATATATTAGGGGTGTTCAAAAAAATAAAATTTTCAAAATGCGAATACACAAGTAGCCAAATTTGGGGAATGTATAAAAGAAATGCGATTCCAAAAAAAAATTCCAAAAATATTCACATTTACTTTGTTATCAAGCTGCAAAATACCCCGAAAAATGCCCAAGTTTAAAATTTTTTTTTCTAATGTGATCATAATGTACAAAGTATCATTTTTTTGAAGTTTGATTTTAACATCATGTTGTACTTATTAAAACTTTGTTAAAGTTTTATATTAAAAAAATTTTTTGACTGCTATTTTTTGACTGCTTTTAATAAAAAAATATAAATAGTATAATATATAATAAAATATTTTAGATTGAGTTTGAAGCAACAAGAGGGCTTGATTATAGAGGAGATATATCTCTTGATGATATAACCATTACAGATGGCTCTTGTGTTGAAATGAAGTCCAACTCATCTGCTAATAACACTGGTTATGGTTAGTTTCATTTTTTGGTTGTTATTATAAAAAGTGTTAGTAAATCTAAATAAGTTTTATTATTGCTTGGCATTTTAAATGGTTTTTTTCAACAGTATTAATAAACATTGTTTATGAATATTTATAAACAAATAAAGTTATAATCGTTTTAAAGTTATAGGTATTTTAAACATAGGTTTATGCACATTTGAAAAAGACAAGTGCGGTTTTAATGATGATCCTGCTGGCCAATTCAAATGGATAAGAATGAGCGGTTCTACACCAAGTTTTAAAACAGGTCCTTCTTCAGATCATACCACAGGAACAATGTCAGGTATTATAAATATTTTTGTTTTTAGCAATTGTTGTTAACTTTTCTTTTTTCTTTTTTTTTTAAGTATTTTAATTATGTTATTATTTTTATTTAAATTGATTTTTATTACAAACACTTTTTGTTATTGATATCTTTGGGCTTAAGAAAATTATAGCTCATATTATAAGTAATTAATGTGTATGTAAATATTTCTTTATATTTTTGTTGACATCATTACTTTTAAAATATCTGATTAGATCTTGATGTTTTAATATACATATGTTTTAATATACAAGTTTATCAGCAAAATGCAGGCAAACACTATGATAAAAACTACCAGGAAAATGGTTTACTGTTAACAAATTAGCACTAGTATGATATAATGAAAATCATAATCATATAATATAGTTAATTTATCAAAATGAGTTACAACAAGTAAATAAAAGGCTAATAGTAGAAAGAAGACTAATAAAAAAGTTGTAAAGAAAAACAGCTCCAGAGGTTTTAAAAATATGAATGGCACTTTTCAGCAGAGTAGGAAAATAAGCACTTGTTAAATAGTTAAGAAAATTTTTATAAGAAGAGTTTTTAAGAGAGTGTTGTTTAGATCACAAGTTGGGGAGCATCTAAGCCATAAGAAATTTTTTAGCTAGTGTAGTGTGAGTGATTAAAAACTCAAATGAAAATTCTTATATATTGTACCTATAAACTTATATATGGCCATTATGTTCTTGTATGGACTTTTGGTTACTAAGCTATATGTAGGCCTTTTGGTTACTAAGCTATATGTAGAAATTTTTCATGCATGATTATGTAGTATTACTTTATTTGACCTTTAGGTTATTTTGTGTATGTGGAAGCTTCTAACACAAAGATGAATGATAAAGGGCGGTTTTATAAAACTTTCACTAATTTGTCACCTAAAGGAAGTTGTTTGAAGTTTTGGTATCACATGTTTGGTTTGGATATGGGGGTTTTAAATGTTTACATTAACCCCCCTGCATTAGGTAAAGGCACCCCTGATTTTAATGCCACTGGTCAAAAGGGTGATATTTGGGTCAATGCTGAAGTTCCAATTACAGCCACAACTGCTCAGGTTTTTATTTTCAAATATGTTTTAAAAGATTAGTTTTTAAAAAATATTTTTTTACATTTTAAATATAAAAGCTTTTAAAATATAAGTTTTACATAATACTTTTTTTAAAGATTTTAAGATAATTAATAGTTGATTATTTTTTTTGATATTAGGTTGTGTTTGAAGGAATTACAAAAGATGGCTATGAAGGTGATATGGCTATTGATGATATAGAACTATCAATGGGCCTCTGTAATAAACCAGGTTAATCTTTGAACTATGAAATAACAATCAATAAAGCTAATGTAAAAAATCTTTTTAATATAAAACGATAAAAAATTATTATTTATACATTTTTTTTGGTCATGGTCATTTATACTAAATATAAATCAACTGATTTTTACTCAGAATTCTTAACTTGAATTTTTTAAACATTAAAGTATAGTTTCCTAATCAAAAAATATTTTTTAATTTTTATATGTTCTCTTATTTTTTCTCTTATTGTTTTATCTTAAGTGCTATTTAATGATTTTAATATATTTAGCAATTCCAATCACTCGGCATTACAAATTCATGTCAGTTATTTGACTTCCAAATATATTATCCTATAACATACTACTTTTTTTTATGGTTTAGGGTTCTGTGACTTTGAAAATGGTCTTTGTACTTGGTATAACATTCCAGCTGCAGAGAAGTCAGATGATTTTGATTGGATTGTTGGCTCAGGCTCTACCCCAACTCTTTTTACTGGACCAACTGCTGATCGTAATGGAAATGATAAAGGTTTTACATAATTTATACATCATATAAATATAATTTATAATTAACATATACTAATTTTATTTTTTTTATGATTAATTACATTAATTATATTACTTATTTTTTTATAATGAGTAACTTTTTTATGCATAACTATTTTAATTATATTTTTCAAACTGTATTTGTTTCTTTAATTATTTAAGGTTTTCTTTTTTTTTCTTTTTAGCTAAGTATCTATTCATTGAATCATCATCTCCAAATAAACCTAATCAAAAAGCTCGTTTAGCTAGCCAGCTCTTTAGCCAGAGTAATAACATTGGCCAATGTTTCTTGTTTTATTACCATATGTATGGGCAATCAATTGGTAGTTTAAATATTTATGCAAATTTCAGTGGTACAGAAAAGCTTTTGTGGACTCTCTCCGGAAATAAAGGAAATACATGGTTTAATGGTCAAGTAAATGTTGGCATAGCAACAACAGCATACAGGGTATATTTATGATTAAAAATATGTTTATTAATTTTACCATGCAAAGCTTTGATAGAATTATTAAGATCACATTGTGTTAAATTGACATTTTTTTTTAATCTTAAGTGTCATACATTTTTTTAAAGATCATTATTGAAGGAATTGTTGGGAACTCCTACTACGGAGATATTGCTGTAGATGATTTTTCTTTCCGCTCTGGTAATTGTGCTGTTGTACCTGCTGATGCAAATCCTGTTACTCAATCTACTACTGGAAAACCTTCAACAACTGCTACTGCACCTACAGCAGGTTACTAATAAAATCATTTTTTATTTTGAATTTTTATACATTTACATATAAAAACTAAAATTTTTAATCTCATTATGTTTGTTAACATTTTTTTGTTAACATGTTTGATAACATATGTTTGATAACATATGTGTGATAACATGTTTGATAACGTATGTGTGATAACATATATTTGATAGCATATGCTTGTTAACATTTTTTTGTTAACATATGTTTGATAACATATGTTTGATATCATATGCTTGTTAAAGCGTTAATATAACTAGTGTTGTATTTGCTTGTTTAGCTCCAATATTTAACTGTGATTTTGAGTTTGGACTGTGTTCCAGCTGGTCTCAAGATGTGTTAACAGATCAACTTAACTGGACTATTGCTAGTGGAGCCACTGCAACTATTGGTACTGGACCAAGTTTTGATCATACTAAAAACAATCGTAAGTTTTTTTTTTGTTTTAATTTTTAGACTCCATCAGATGTTAGTTTTTTACTTTAAATGTTTATATTTTCGGTGTAGAGTTCGGTAAGTATGCATACCTTGAGGTAAGTGCACAAAAAGAAAATGATGTTGCTCGTTTAATCAGTACCAGTATTCCAGCTACAGGAGATACTGGTGCAAAATGTCTAGAGTTTTGGTATCATATGTATGGTCCACATGTTAATGCTTTAAATATTTATGTATTATTGGGTGGTCATGTTGGTAAACCACTCTGGTCACGAACTGGAACACAGGGTAATCGATGGCTCAAAGGTCAAGTAAATTTGGTTGGTCGACAACCTTTTCAGGTTTGAGAGTTTTGTTGTAATATATTTTTTTTATCTCCAAGAAAAATGTTGAAAAAGAAATATAGCAATATATGTACATTGTTGTTATAATATAGGCAGTTATTGAAGCAACAGTTGGCAAAAGTTATTTAGGGGATATTGCCATTGATGATGTATCTCTTACCACAAGTAAGTGTGTACTTTCAACAACAACCTGTACATTTGAAAATGACCAATGTGGCTATCGGGATGACCAATCTTCAACATCTCAATTGGTTTGGAAACGCCAGTCACAAGCAACCTCTTCAAACAGTAAGTTAAAACTATTCAAACAATAATTCTGTTCTACAATATAAATATTTTATATAATTTATTTTTCACAAAATAGTGTTATTTCGATTATAAAAAGTTTTTTAATTTTTTAGATGGTCCTTTAATTGATCACACACTACAATCATATAATGGTTTCTATATGTTTGTTGACTCCTCTAAAGGCAAGCAAGGAGACATAGCACGATTATTTAGTCCTATAGAGCCTATGACAACTGGAAAATGCCTTTCATTTTGGTATCATATGAATGGAAAAACAATGGGTACTTTATCAATTTATTTAAGTGTTAATGATCAAGTTCAAAAACGTCCGATTTGGTCAGAAACTGGTAATAAAGGAGATGTTTGGAGAATTTCAAGAATCACTTTATCTGCTACTGATACATTTGAGGTTAATTATTAAAATATGCATCATAAAATAGGCTTATAAAATAAAAAAAACACTCAAAGTTAAGTAGCACACAAAACACAAAATATAATGAAAATAAAACACAAAATATAATAAAAATAAAACACAAAATATGATAAAAATAAAATACAAAACAAAATAAAGTACAAAAAAAATTTAATGTTGTAAGAAGTTTACAAAGGATTTAAAAAAAAAAAAGGATTTAAAAGGTCTTTAGAAATATCATTAGTAATTAGATAATTTATATAATACTGGATACTTATTAATATTGTTTTCAAAAGACATTTTTAACAGCTTGTCATGATAATTTTTTTCTTTAAAATAAATTTTACTATTAACATTGAAAATTCTATAATTTTAAATTTCTATTTCTAAAATTTCTTACTTCAGTACTTTTTTAAAAACTTGTAAAATTATCAAGGATTCAGAAGCCTTTTGAAAATCTTTTATCATTATACTTTATTTTGTGCTTAGAATCCAAATTAAATTATCAAATAAAGTAAGTCAAAATAATAATTTTTTAATTACTGTATAAGTTTTTCATTTGCCAAACCCCTGATTTTTCAAATAATCAAGTATTTGCGCAATCCTACCTTTTTACAATTTTTTTTGGTTCAAAAAATGTCATAGAAATTATTAAACAGTTATATGCATATAATTTTTAAATGAATATTTTTTAGATTGTGTTTGAGGGAAGTCTTGGTGGAGTTGATAGTTACATGGCAATTGATGATGTTAAACTATCTGAAGGACCTTGTCAGTCTCCAGGTTAGCCTACCAAAGCAACCTTTTTTTTTATATTTGTATAAACTATTGTTTATAATTTTTAATTTTTATTTATAACATTTATCTTAAAACTGAATCTTTGATAAAAATGATTTGATTGAGCCAGTTAATAATTTCTTTTTAACAATTTTTGTTCACACAGGTTATTGTGATTTTGAGGTTGATACATGTACATATACTAACTCTAAATTGGATAATTTTGATTGGATTCGTGGTTCAGCAGGAACCCCATCTTCATTCACTGGCCCTAAATTTGATCACACCGTTGGAAATAGCAGTGGTGAATATTAGAAAATTATTAGAAATTGTTAAATATTGTTTATAACATGAATATTTTATTTTTTAATAATGTAAATTAAAATTTGAAAATAAAATCTTTTTAGTGAAACCTCTTGAAAGTATCTTTTATGTAGTTTTTGTACATAAACTCTTTTATATGTTTAATTTACTTTAAGTATTTAATTTATATTTTTTAGGATCATACATCTTTTTGGAAACATCATCTCCAACGAAGAAAGGTGATGTAGCAATTCTTGAAAGTGAGCAGTTTAATCCTGTTTCAGGCTCACGTTGTCTTACTTTTTGGTATCATATGTATGGTGCTGATATAGGCTCATTACAGGTGGTATACAAAGTTTTTTCTGGCTCTCAAAGTGAGCAATTAGTTTGGAATTTGACTGGACAACAGCAGTTATCAGATGTTGATCAATGGAAATTTGCCCGTGTTCCAATAAGTGGAGATACAAATCATGTTGTAAGTTAAGAGATTCCTGATTTTTTTAACAAACTTTTAATTGAATAAAAAAAGGTTAAAACAGAAGTTTTTTCATTTTTATAAACAAATCTTGCACAGTTAGTAACCAAGAAAATGTAAGCAGTATAAAAAATGTTAACTTTGTAAGCTAAAAAAAAAATTTCATCATGGATAAATAGTAGAAAGAAAGTTAGTATTTACAAAATCAGAATTACTATTTCAATCTAGACAAAAACCAATAACAGTATGGAATGTAGCATGTGCAATAATGGCATGAACAGTTACGTCATTAGACATGGAATAACAAATTAAATGTGAAATTAAATTTGTTTAATTTGACAGTTTTAGTTTTTCTCTTCAAGTCAAGTCAACTGATGCGGCATGGTTTTTTCACCTATGCAGAAGAAATACAATAAATTATAATTTTTGTTGATTTTGAGTTTGGTTTTAATTAAATATGAAAAAATTGGATTTAACTAAAAATGTTGACCTGAATGTATGCATGTATGAATGTAATATATGCATTTATGAATGTAATGTATGCATGTATGAATATATAAAATGAATCTATACCTGAAGAGTAACTGCGAAATTAGGTCTCGAATGTTAAAAAAATCATCCACTTGTATATCAGTAGAAATTGATGTTAATGGTTTTTTTTTATAATAGTGAGGGATGTTGATCATTTTTTTTATTAAAAAAAATATGATGGCAATCAAAAAAGATTTCAATAAAAATGAGATTTATAAAAATGAGAATATATTATATAAAAGAAAGAAACAAAACAAAATTTAAATGCAAAAGAAAAAGACTTTTTCATTTAAAAATTAAATGGAATAGAAAAAGAAAAAAATTTGGTTTATTAAGAGAGTGTTGTGGAAAAAATAGTTTTTATTTTTAAAAATAACATTTTCATTTGTAGTTGGTTTCAAAAAGTATGACGACAAAAATATGGTGATGATATGTTTTATGATGGTGTTTAATGATAGTGGTAAAAAACCCAGCAGAATACTTGTTGTAAACCTGTTGAACCTGTTTTAATAGAAATCATTTTTTCTAAAAGTTGAGTGGTAGAAAAAAAAAGTTAAAAATATTTGTATGTTTTTGTTTCAGATAATGTTTAAAGGTATTGCTGGTGGTGGATGGCTAGGTGATATTGCACTTGATGACATTCAGTTTACATCACTTGCTTGTGTTCTTCAACCACCTGAAGCTAATCCAAACGGAAAACCAACTCCAGTACCTCCAACAACATTGCCACAAACAAGACCACCTACATTAGGTATTTTATTTGGATAGGGATTTTAAATTGTATTTTATTTGTTATCATTTTTGTTAAGAATTAGATAATATAACTAATAGAAGCACATTTTTATTGTTTTATTATATAAAATAGAAAAAAAATTATTTTAGAAAAATTAGACACTACATTTGTTTATAATACCATTTTTAAGATTTAAACTTGAAAATTTTTTATTCTTTTTATCTAATGAGATAATCAACAACTGCTAATTGATATTAGTTAGCAGTTGTTGGTTATTAACAGTTATTGAATATTTACATTATTGCATTAATAATGATTAAAATTCTTTTTGCTTTACTATATTATATTTGTATAAGTATTTTGTATAAGTATAATATAAAGTTATATATCTGTATCTTTTAGCTTCTTTTTTTTTTTTTAGCTCCAACGGCATTAAGTTGTGATTTTGAGAAAGATTTCTGCTCACTTATCCAAGATTCTACTGACACATTTAACTGGACAAGAAACCAAGGGTTTACTGATACTTCTGATAGTGGACCATCAACTGATCATACTTTTGGTAATGGTAAGTCTTTAAAACTGATGAAGTTTTATAATTGATGGAATATTTAAAAGTAATATGGACTATATTTGGTTGTGTGCTTACATTTACATGGAAAAAAATTAATTGATAATCGATTTTATTCATTATTAATTAGTATGTATATATGTATCTATAAATATATGTGTGAGTATCAAGATAATGATTGAATTGAAATTTTCTATTATGTCTAAATATGTATATTTATGCTGTATATGTATACAGGTGCTGTAACATTATATGGTCCTGGCTCAATTCGTCACATAAGTGCTAAGTGTATTCATGTACTTAATGGTGCTCATATCAAACCAAAAGATGATACAACATTGGTACTTTATGAAGGATGTGGACAAAATCGTTTAGAATTTCAATTAACAAGTGATGGGTTGTTAAAACTGACAATGTATAACATGTGTGTGAGATTAAGGGGTGATTCCACTGCTTCTGAAACAGAGGTAAAAACATTTTCTTTAAAAGTTAAAGTTATAATAAAAAAAAAGAATATATTCACTATTTAAATAAAATTGATTTTAAGGTGACTGTTAGTGATACTTGCACAACAAAGTGGAGTATAACAGGCTCTGGCCAAATTCAGCATCAATCAACGGGCATGTGTATTTCACCTCTAGGAAATACTTTGAATCCTGGGAACAATTTAAAACTAGTTGCATATAAAGCATGTAATGATGATTCAAAAAGATTCAGTTTTTCACCAAGTAAGTTTCTTATTTATTTATTCATGAATATGCTTGAAATTGATCATTTTAATTCAATTCATTATTCATTGCTTATTTGGCAGCATTGGGATTTTACGCTTACATTGAAGCTTCATCTCCACGTAAAGAAAATGATACTGCTCGTTTGCTTTCTCCAATTATATCTTCAAGTCAATGTTTAAACTTTTGGTATCATATGTATGGCTTACATGTAAACAGACTCAATGTTTATACAAAAACAACAAATAAAATGAATTTAGTTTGGTCAAAATATGGTTCACATGGAAACCAATGGAGAGCTGCACATGTGTTTTTAAACTCTACTGTTCCTTATCAGGTTTTGCATTTTATTTTTATTTTTGTAAACTTTGAACAACTGCTAGTTTATTGTTCAATGCACATTTTAAGGAACGAAAATTAAGCATGCATTTTAAGGAATTTATTTAAAGATATATATTTAATTTAGTATGAATGAAAAATTTGTTTAGTATGTATTTGAAGCAATTAGAGGAAAGGGTTATTCAGGAGACATTGCAATAGATGATGTAACTGTAAGCAGCACATGTCCAGCTCCAGGTTAGAACTTTTAGAAGTAATCCATAAATATATTTTTGAAAATCAATAAATTAGTTTTATAAATAGTTATAGAGTTTGTAGTGATCTATTAAATATCGATAATCAAATTTATTAGTCACTATTTATTAGTTTTCAATCACATTTTTTACTTGATTTTATATAAATTGTATAATAAAAAATATAAGGATTTCATTTATATTTTTTTATACAAACATGTATACATGAGGTGATATTCAATATTTTTTTTATACTTAACTTTTCAAAACCATTGTCCAATACTATGGAGGAGGCTGCTAATTTTTTATTAATTCAAAAACTTTTTTTTATTTATTAAAATTATTCATTTTTTTTTAATCTCTAAAACTCCAAAACACAAATTTTAAATTTTCATTAGACCCTTTAATGTAGGAACAATGTATTTAGATATAGCACATACACTAGCAGATGGGTCATATCAAAATTTATTCAAATCAATAAATTAAATTTTTTTTTCCAACATAACCTACAAAATTACTATTTAAATCAGTATTGTGCTCTCCAAATTGTGCATGCTGAAGTCTTCTCTGTTTAGCCAGTGCTTTCATGCTGAAGCGTTTTCGTGCTTGCCCGCATGCTCGCAAAATATTGGCAAGTGCATAAAAAAGCGCTTGCCAAAAAAAAATAAAAGCGTTTTTAATTTAAATTGCAACAAAACTTTATTGTTAATTTGTTCAACTTTTATGGAAAAAAAAATTTTTTTTTACCAGTTTTTTTTATTATTTTATCTAATTTATATTCAAGGCATTATTTTCGTTATTTTTATTTTAATTTAAATAGCAAAAAAAAAAAAAACTTTTAAAATTGCGCAGGTTAACTTAAGAATGACCATCTTGTCAGCGCTTTTTCATGCGCTAACATTAAATTTTAAACGGAGAAGACTGATGCTGGTTTTATAATAATCATTCAAAGTGTAATAAACAAATTAATGTTAGGTGTTTCACAGTTTACTATTTTAAAATAAAATTTTTTCATAAGAATTGTTTATATTATTTTATTAAATATTTAACTAACATTAATATGTATCTAATTAGTTCGATAAAGATTAATTATAAAATAATATATAAATATATATATATATATATATATATATATATATATATATATATATATATATATATATATATATAATAATATATATTTAAATAAATAAATTTTTCAGTGGAATGTACTTTTGAAGAGACAGACCCTCCTATGTGTGGATGGATAAATGATAATGGTGATATATTTGACTGGTCAATAGGACAAGGAAGTACTTCATCTTCAAATACTGGTCCTGAAAATGATCACACATATAATGATGATAATGGTATTAATTTTTTCTTGATACATTTACCTCCCCAAGGACAAGGGGAACAATTAAGGAAGCATTTTAATTTTTATTTTAGTTTTCAAACCTATAACTATAACTATAACTAAAGCTTTGCCATTCGTTTAAAAAAAATGAGTGGCTAAAATATTTAAAAGAATGGCTGAAGTATTTAAATGAATGGCTAAAGTATTTTATAGTATTATAGTAGTTTTATTTTATGTTTTTTTAAGTTTAAAAAAAAAAAGTTAAAAAAGTTTTGTTTAAAAATATTCAACATAATTGTTTTAATATATTTGTGTTAAGTGTTAATATTTAAAAAAAAAAATGGTTTTACAGGTAAATATTTGTATATTGAAACTTCAATATCGGTAAATTCTGGATCTATCGCTCGTCTAATTTCTCCATTATATGCTGGAAACTCTAAAATTGGCGGCCAATGTTTTCAATTTTGGTATCACATGTATGGAACATCTATTGGTAAGTTAAGTCTTCTGCTTGAAAAAGGAAATACACCTCGTGCTTTAATGTGGACAAGACAAGGCAATCAAGGCAATCAATGGTTTATTGGGCAGGCTTCAGTATTAAGTCAAGGAGGTTTTAAGGTATGGGTATATAAAAGTTATATTTTTGTATAAGTAATGCAAGAGTCATTTAAATAGTATTGCTTCTTTTTTAATAGTTGTTTTTGTTGTTATTTGATTAGTTTTTCATTTCATTTCTAATTCATTAGATAAAATATCATTTAGACAATGTTTCATCTATATTTATTTAAAAAAAAAAGTTAATAACCACATAATGTAAAGATGTCAGTAATAAAGTTTTGTTTTAACCTTTTAAATAATTAATTTAAATTATTAATGTTTCAAATTATTTATTTGAATTAATGCTTTAATTTATTTATTAATGTTTTAAAAATTAATTTTAATAAAGTATATTAGTATAGTGCCAACCTAAAATTTGCAGTTTTAGTAGTATCTGCATCTGCTGTATTAGTAGCATCCACATCTGCTATATTAGTAGTATCTACATCTGCTTTATTAGTAGTATCCACATCTGTAGCATTAGTAGTATCCAGATCTGCTTCATTAGAAGTATCCACATCTGCA
>NC_088922.1:15740000-15955000 GCF_038396675.1 Hydra vulgaris
AAAAAATGCATACTATGCCTAAAAAAAAAATTTGAAATAATTACACATGCAAATCAAGAATGCTTATTAAACAAAAGATCGGAATTAATTTCTAAATGTAGGCACGAAAATAAGTTCTTATAAAAAACTATAAAAATAAATGAGTTCAAATAATATTTACATTAACTACCCTTTTTAAAAATAACATTTAAAAAAATAGCTTAAGTAATCATTTCTAAAGAATTCTTTTTATAATAGTGTCAGCAAATTCCACAAATGTGTGAAAATTTACAGTAGTAAAGACATTTGCAACTTCCTGTAATTTAATATTTGGTATAAATTGAAGTTTTATTAATTTGATCATCCATTTCCGATGAATCTTTGTTGATGAAACACAGTGTTAAATGGAAAAAAATTTTGTTAAGTGATTTTGTACTAATATATAATTGCTTTGTTCTTTTAAGAACATTGAGCACTCTATTGTGTAGAATTCTTTTTAAAGTTGTTTAAATAAATTTATACAATATATATATATATATATATATATATATATATATATATATATATAATATATATATATATATATATAGCATTTATATAATATATATACATATATATATATAGCATTTATATAATATATATATATATATATATACCATTTATATAATATATATATATATATATATATATATATATATATATATATATATATATATATTTATATATATATATATTAATACTCATTCAGAGACTTAAGGTATTTGAGTTGTAAAAATAAAGTCTAGAGTTAGTAAAACAATTGACTAAAAAGTCAACTCTTGCTTCTTTAGATAAAATGGCAAATAATGTTCATAAATTTTTTATATTATTGTTCAGTAATATCATATTTCAAATTTTATTTTTTTAGTTTCTGTATCTGGAAAATAAAAGCTTTATAAACATCTAATAAAATAATAATGAACGTATCATTTAACATATCATTTGGGTTATTAAATTCTACTAATACAAACTCTCTCCAACATCACCGTGACGTCTTATCATATCAAGAAAATATGGCCATTTGCATATGCTACACTATTGTTACATGCATGGGTTAGTATTTTTTTATTTTTTTAATCTTAAATTTTAAATATTTGCACTTTATTTTTTTAACATTCGGTAGATATTATTAGACTAACTACAACGTTACTGCAACGTTATTACAAAAATTTTATATAATTGTAATCAAATACAAAAATTTAATGGAGACTTAAAAAAGACATGGGATATTATGAAGGAAATAATTAGTAAAAGTAAATCTAGTTTTAACACAATGCCTTCTAGAGTAATAATTAATGAAGGTGAATCAAACAACAAGCGAGATATTTTCAATGAATTTAACAACTACTTTGCCAACATTGATTCTGATCTTGCGTCAAAAGTTCAATGCTCAAATAATACATACAAAAGTTGCTTAACAGGCTCACACTGCTCTTTAAATTTCAATGAAATAAATCAAGTAGAACTTGAAATAGCTTTAAAATCACTTAAAATCCAGTCACCAGGGATCGATAACATCTCTTGTAAAGTAGTGTAGGATGTTTTTGAGGAGATACTTAATCCAATTTACCAAGTATTTAATTCGTCAGTTACAACAGGTATTGTACCTGATAAACTAAAAATCTCTAAAATTATACCAATCTATAAATCGGAAAAAACCGATTCTTTAAACAATTATAGACCAATCTCAATCCTTTTGGTATTCTCAAAACCTCTAGTACGAATTATCTATAATAAATTAAATAAATATTTAAAAATTAACAAAATTATCAATAAAGGTGAATATGGTTTTCAAAAGCTACATTCAACTGAGCATGCAATCCTCGATCTCTCAAATAGGATAAGATCATTATAAAGTAGATCATTATAAAAAAAAATTACATTAAGGATCTTTATTGATTTGTCAAAAGCATTTGACACCGTCAACCATGAGATTTTACTAACAAAAAATGAAAAAGTATAGTATAAAAATCAAGCTTTAAGTTGGTTTAAATTGGTTTAAATTGTTATTATAGAAAGAAAAAGCAACTCAAATTTACTAAAAACAAAATGTGGCGTACCCCAACGTTCCATTCTTGCTCCTCTTTTGTTTCTTATTTATATAAATGATCTTCCAAATGCCTCTAATATCTTTAACACTATAATTTTTGCCGACAATACATTATATACAAGTATATACATTCCATTCTAACCAACTAACTAAAAAATACCCCTGAACCTACCAACAATTAATATAGAAAATATAACCATCAAAAGAGTTCTGAATACAAAGTTTTTAGGAGTTCTAATTAATGAACACATTATCCTGGAAACCCCACATGAACTAGATAAACACAAAAATACAAAGAACATAAGTTCACTTTACATGGAAAGATCATTTTTGTCACAAAAAAGGCTAAAACTTGTCTACTTTTTATTCATGCATAGCTATCTCATGTATACCAATATAGCTTGGGGCAGTACCCATAAATCTAAATTAGAACCACTTTACTTACGTCAAAATCACGCTTCCAGAAAAGTATACAACAAATACAAATTTACTCATGCTCAACCCTTATTGGAACAATAGAACGCACTAAATATATTTCAAATAAATATTTTTCAAAATATACTTTTCATGTTTAAATATAAACTAAGTCTGGTTCCAGAACGTTTTACAGCACACTTTTTAAAAACAATATAAATAAATACTATACAAGAGCAACTGGTAATTTTAAGATACTTTTTAAAACAAATAGACTCTCAAAATTCTCAATTACATATCGTGGTCTCTATTTATTCAACAAATTAGTTTCCAGAAACGAATCACTATTAAACTTAAACAACGAACATTCTCTGAAAATAAAACTAAAACCCACAATAAACAAATTAAATAACTATGAGGAATTTTTTGAATTTAAATAAAAAATAAATAAATGTAACTTTACTTTTAATACAAATCGATAAAATAAAATAAAAAAAAATATTAATAACGAGGTATATATGTAACACATACATATATACCACGTATACAACTGATTTTTTATTTATACTACACGTCTCTGAAAAAGGTACTCGATTACGAGACTTTTTTTTGCGAGCTTCCTATAACTACCAACAAGTAATTCTTTTCATGAATCTTACACAAATTTCGTTTTTATCATATTTATACACAAACATTATTTTAAAATGTGGTAAATAAACTTATAGTGAAACATCTAAACACTCCTCCGAAAAATCGGCAGATTTATTTTTATTTATTGTATTTTTTATTTTAATTGGAAAAATATGGAGATATTATCCTCGGATTATTTTTACGTACACGTTATTATACTGTTGTAATTGGTATTTATTTTAATAATGTTTCGGAGCTGTCTGCAACTATATTTTTATTTACTTTGTAAATTTCAAACTTAATGTTTATGATATTTATATTTGTATATCTTTACCGCCAATCTGAGGTTGCTTACTTGTAAATACTTTGTAGTTGTAAAATAAACATGTATTAAAAAAAAAAAAAACTGTAATTTTTTTGTGTTTGCGCAAATTGAAAAGTAGCATCGAAAGAGTGTAAAACGTTTTTAATTATTTTGAGTTATGAGCAGAATGTAGTATGACAAAATTATCAGTGTGTCAGCATTTATTATAAATTTTGCCAGTTATTTATTATGCGTCCTAATAAGGTACTGGCATAGTTAAGAGTCAAAAAGCAAATATTTGTAAAACTTCAGTAATATTCGTTTTATAAAAACATTATTTGTTGCGGGTTTTAGTCCTAAAATTTCTTAAAAATAAGGCTATACAATATTGTTAGAAATCTTAAGTTGAATTCTCATCAGTGTCCAAAATAATAATTATAAATATATTAAAAAAATAAAAATATTTTTGATATATTGATCGAAAAGCTATAATTTAGAAAAATTTTGGCTTCAAACTGAAAAGAAAATAGCTTGATAGCATTTCTAGCATTTTTATTTAAAAGAAACAAACGAATACTGCCAACCAGAGCAACTGTCACTGTGTCGCTCTGATATTTCAAAAAAAAAAGTTATTTTTTAGCTTTAAGAGTTTATAGTTTAATTACATTATCAAAACATCTGATTTTTGGATCACTTATACAATGTTTTCAACCTATTTTTAGATGTAAATAAAATCAAGGCCGGATTTATCGATACACTAGCTAGGAGGCAGCCTAAGGCGCCACTATTTTGGAGGCCCTGAAATGTATTCAAAAAATGTATGTTTGAGATTTCTTGGTATTTATTATAAAGTATTACTTTTAAGATTGTAACGATTGCTACACAACAATAGTCCCTCTGAAAAATTATTTTTGAGGGCTCGAAAAATAGATTTAGCTTAGGGTCCTCGATGGTTTAAATCCGGCTCTGGATAAAATACTTTTGCATAAGAAAATTAATATGTTACTTTATTTCACATTGTTTAGAACGAGTCATCTCTAAAACAAGAAATATGTTTTACATATGGTGAAGTTAGTACACAGCTTGTATGTATCAAACAACAGAACTTACCGTTTTTTTAATCTTTGTATCGCTGTTATTTGTAGCGAACAAAGTTGCTGTCTTTCTTTGTTCGACAGAGAACATAAACTATCCTGGTGGGGATCAGAAAGGTCATAGCGGAAACTTTGCAGAGTGCGTTAGAATTCTCAAGGGTGGCCTAAAATCTCTAATCTGATGAAAAATATTTTTTATATTTGGTACAAAAATGTTAAAGTATATAACTTGCAATAATAACGATAATGTTTTGATTAAAGTTCATTTAAATACTAATATAGAAAACGTACTTAATAAACTAGGAAAGGTTTTTTGCAGGACAATTAACTTTGATAATTAAAAACAAACTCGTCTTACTATTTTATCTTTTAAAATTCGGAAAACACATTTAAAATATTTCCTCCAAATAAATAGTTTTAAAAAACTCTAACTTTCTTATTTAAATTTCTTGATTATGAAAAAATGCGTTTAAGAAAGAGTATCCTAAAAAGTCTTTTCACAAGCTATCCAATATTTGCATTGAAACTTTACTAAAAATATAAAAATAAATACTCGAATTATTTAGTCCACATAATTTCACACATGAAAATTTTCTATATCTCTTCTGATCGTCATATATAACCATGAGACAAATGGTAATTAATTGTATTCTAACTGCGCTTAGTAACACCTCCCATCCTAATTTTGGTATCTTAAAAGGGTTTTCTAACTTTTAACTCGTTCAACTGATATTGTGTTTCGTAAATGATTTTTTTTTTCTTAATGCAGTTTTATTTAAGTTCAGAGTTATAAAGATTGATGTAATTAAAATTTTGTTCAAACAGATGTTATTAAAAACTAAAATTCTTACTCTTAAGAAGTCATATTTTTGTCGTTTTTCCAGATAAAATGGCGGATCCAAAGAACAAGCAACTTACTGATCATTTTTTTTTTTTTTCGATTTTCAAAATCTATATTTTAATATATTTTAAAAATATATTAAACAGGTAAAACCATGAAAGACTAATGATCAGGTTCCTTTTCTAAAATGCGAAAAAAAATTTCTTTTTTTATTTTATTTGTTATTTTGTTTCATTGATTTTTCAAAAAAAACTTTCGAAAAACTTAAGCATCAGTTTAATTTAACTTGTATATTTAACATTACTAATAATTATCAAAAGATTTACAAAAAAATTCTTTTTATAATAGTTCCCATATAGTTTTTTTTTTTTTTATCTTTATATTTTGTTATAAATTCGTACCATTTATATAGTATAAATTTATACCATATAAATAGTATATATTTAGATTTAAAGTTAAATTACATTTAACTTTAAATCTAAATATATACTATTTAAATGGTAAGATTTTTACATTTTTCTAATATAAATAATGGGGAGACTCGTTAAAACTAAAAGGTCTAGTCATCGAGAACGTCGCTAGAACGTTAACTATAAACAAAATAACAAGATCAAAACATAAATAAACTCGACAAAATATAAGTAACAAACAGTGGTTAAAAATATATAATGTTAAAAATAAAATAAAACTTTCTTTTAAAATAAAATGTTTAAATACTTTATGAAGCGAATAGAAGCAAATATTTAAAAAATTTATAAAAATATCATTAATCGAAAAAATGATTTATTTTAGTTTTCTTCTAAAGGCATAACAAATCCACTTACGAGTAAAACCAATATTTTTCAAAGCTTTATTGTACCATAATAATGCTCCACGAAATGGAATGAAAAATTTGCCAATATTTGATTTAAGTTTTGGCTTATTTGTTTTTTCTTTACATGAATATATATATCACCAAAAGCAACCGGACGCGAGTTACTTTTGCATTTAAATATAAAACAAAGTACGATAAAAATATTAACCTCAGAAATTTTAAAAATGTTCGTTTTAAATAAGAGAGGCTTGGAATTAATAAAACAACCTTTTAAATTAATAAAACATCGTACATGCATTTGCTAACAATCTAGAGACTCTAACTTTCTTTTGAGTGTACACCCACAGGCAACATTGCCATAACTAATATGACAGTAAATCAAAGAGTAAATAGTTGAATTAGAGTTTGCCTCATTAAAGTGCTTTTCAATTTATAAAGAATTTCAATACTTTTAGAAATTTTATTGCACAAGTATTACACGTTTACTCCACGTTATTACACGTCTACTCCAGATAAAAGAAGTGGCAGAAGCTGAAATTCAGATTGTTCATGTCTAATTTTTAACCTCAAAAGTGATTTTGTTTACCCAAAATACCACGATAAATATGCAAAGTATTTTTTGATCAGAGATAACCAGATTTGGCATTTTTCTGACCTATTTGAGGCACAGTACGTTGCCTTAGTTTTGGAATCCCAACTTTTATTTTCGGGTTGTTTCACGTTTTATAAAATATATAATGCTTCAAGTAACACATTTATATAAATTAGATAAGTATCTTTTTAAAATGCATAAAATATGCTCTCTCTCTCTATCCCTCTCTCTCTCTCTCTCTCTCTCTCTCTCTCTCTCTCTCTCTCTCTCTCTCTCTCTCTCCCTCTCTCTCTATATATATATATATATATATATATATATATATATATATATATATATATATATTTATATACTCTCTCTCTCTATATATATATATATAAGTATATATATATATATACTCTCTCTCTCTCTCTCTCTCTCTCTCTATATATATATATATATATATATATATATATATATATGTATATATATATATATATACACGTATATATATATATATATATATATATATATATATATATATATATATACTTATATATATATATAATATATATATATATATATATATATATATATATATATATATATATATATATAATTTTTACTTTAATCTTCCAAACTCACCCCACCCTTTTAAAAATAATATAGTAAACTTAATTCTTTCAATAAATAACTTTTTACAGTATTACTAACTTTTTACAGTATTAAAGTTATGCAGTTTATATTGTGTACAATGCCTTTTACTAGTTTACATTTTTATTTGTGTAGAGTGTTATTTTATATATATATGTATATATATATATATATATATATATATATATATATATATATATATATATAATATATATATATATATATATATATATATATATTATATATATATATACATATATATATAAAATAACACTCTACACAAATAAAAATGTAAACTAGTTAAAGCATAGTACACAATATAAACTGCATAACTTTAATACTGTAAAAAGTTAGTAATACTGTAAAAAGTTATTTATTGAAAGAATTAAGTTTACTATATTATTTTTAAAAGGGTGGGGTGAGTTTGGAAGATTAAAGTAAAAATTTGGCAAAGCAAACATTCAATAGGTGCGGTGAACGGTATGGGTTGTTTCATAGGTGCGGTAAACGATATGTATGACCAAGATTATTAAAGTTTGTGTGACAAAGGGATTGTTCAATCATTTCTTTACTAATAGGGAATTTGTTTCTGGGTTTTAAGTAAAATAGATTTAAACTCTGGGAGGGAAGAATAATTTTTTTTTCCACACATAAGCGAAACATGAAATTTTTAAAATGTTGAGTTCATATTTGTTTTAATATCTTATTTCAATGAAATAAGGTAAAATGAGATAAACGATCAACATAGATAATTATGCAAACAACTCATTTCTGAAGTTACTAAATACGTTATAAATTATATTTATAACGTATTTATTACCTTTAAATTTGTTTTTAAAAATTATAAGTTATCATTTATAAGTTTTGAAAACTTTTTGTTTGCAGTTTGTTTTTGTTTTCAGAAAATTTATAATTAACTTCTGTTTGATTATCAATGTTTTTTCAAACACTTTGGTAATTCTAAGAAAATTTATCTCATTTATTTTGCTATTCTTCCAAGTATTTAACGTTCTATACAGAATTTTAAATTTTGAAAAAAGTTTTATATTTATCATTTGCATTATCATTAGTGTCATGTTATGTACAATGAATTAAAGATAGCTTAAATTAACGGTAAATTATGTTCGAAGTGGTAAATTATAACTTTCAAAATTATAACTTTCAAGTCGAAAAGAAAATTCACAACTAATTAGTTCTATTGAAAATTAAAGTTAATTTTAAAGTATATCTTTTTGTACTAACAGGTCTTGTAAATACGTATATCGGAGCCTAGGGCAGGGGTATACAATACTCTAAAATTATTTTGTATTAATAATTGAAAGCAATTTTCTAATTACTTTTGAAATTAAAGTACGCAAACTATTTAGTTTTTTGACTTACAGAATGCCTAAAAATATTGTGTGACAAACTGTAACGGTAATTACAATTCAAAAAATAAAATATTTGTGGCTTCCTTTTAAAAAAGAAGGATTTATTTGTTGGGTATATGCGAGTCAATATTCATAACAATCTATATAAAGTTGTTTGTAAAAGACAATTTTTGTCATGATATCTAACAAGAACCAAATTTGGACATGAAAGCCCTTGTGATCTTTCATTAACTTTCACATGTGTGAATCCTAAGTGATACAGACTCTTCTACCGCCATATCATCTTCTTCTATCCAAAATATTATTCCCGATAACCTTTATACATTTTCAGCTGGTGATAAAATTACATACTTTAGCTCATTACATCAGAAGTTACAAAAATAAAAAAATTAACTTTGACTAAATTAATGTTATATGGCATTTTGCAGGTAAATAGGTGCTGATCATTCAATCAAAAGACTTTTCATAAAATTTTTGAACTGTCAGTATTTTGAATCAAATCTTTTGTGGTATAAATCTACAAAACAGAACTTTCATAATTAACTCTTGCTGAAAATTATCAGAAGCTAATGATTTTTTAAACAACTTAACAAAAAGCACTTTAATAATACATCTTACATACATCTTTTGCAACACGTTTATGATATGAGTTCTATAACAGTTGGGAAAAATAAATACACCATAAAAACAAGCATTTGAATATTAAGCAATTTCAAGATAACTAAATGGTAAATTATATAAAGATTATGAATTTATAAAGTATATCCTTCAAACAACTAACCATCGAAACAAGATTATCTAGCGAATGATACAGAGTTTTTATTTTCAGTTTTTTTAATGCTTGAAAATGAAATCAAATTAAAACCTTTTCTTTTAATTATCGAAGTCTACATAAATTATCTCTTATATATCATGCTGGCTCAGTCTTTTTTAAAGCTTAAAATAAACCTGACTCTTTAGCAACTACTGTATCATCTTTTACGCTAGTGTCATTTTATGAAGGACCGCAATATCTTTGAAGAATTTTTTCTATTTTATGAGTTTGATTCTAAATTTCTGTTCAAAAAACTCAATTTGTTAAAGAAGAAATAATAAATTCTAAAGCAAGCGATCTACCACTACACCACTATCGTACCAGATATTCAGAAGCAGCCTCAGGTCATATGTGTCATGATTTAGTAGTCATTACTTAGTCTTTGTGAAAAAAATCCTTTTATTTATGTAATACTGGGAAAACTCACAACTGACTTACTGACCTGCTGAGGTTTTGACAAGATCATATATCGATTATATTTAGTACCTCCAAGATTGTTAAAGAGTAAAAAAAAATTGAAAGATTTTTGAAAGACAAAAAGAGTCTATTTGTCTAAAAGTATTTTGTAAAGAAATTGCTATGACTTTAAAATCTATCATAAATATGAAAGAAGTATACGTAATTAGTACTTTTATTGAAATAATTGTGTCTTTAGAAAATTATTAATACAAAATGTCCGTATGCTGATGTACGATATAATGTTCCAGATAGAGCAGTTCATGGTATACTTAACTTTTCTTAGTTATTGCTGATCGTTTTTTAACAGCCCTTAGCCGCATGCTTATTTTAACTGTTTGCCAAGCCTGTTACTGCAAACAACCATATTTGCATTAGACCACTATCTCTTTCTCAGGGATGGATCTAGGATTTTTTGCTTATTGAGATTGCTAACTTCCAGACATGGAGCAAACTCCAAAAATTTGTATGTTTATACTTATGTCAAATTATGGGGCTTTGCAAAAAATTGCGATGATTGTAGGCTGTGAACGAAAAAACCCTATGACTTCGTCCCCCACCCCAACCCAAACGTGAAGGGCAACAAGTTGATAAAACATTTTTTTAAATATTCTCAACTAGACTTATATTCATCGATAAATTTTAAACTTCATAGTTTTATCCCTTAGCGTTCAAAAATTATGACCATATAAATTTTGTAACCCCTCAAATTGATGGGGGTTTAAACAACTGAACATAAGGCTTGTGAAGGATAGTATAAAAAATTTTATCAACTTATTTCTTTTTAGGCAATAAAGTCTTTCTAAGTCATAAAAACATCATAAATCAACAATGTCCGAATATTTCCAAGAGAAATGTCTTCCTCCTATTATAAACAGTTTGCTATTAACAAGTGTTGATTTGGATCGCCACCTTGAAATTTGAGACATTTAATAACTCAATTATCTAAAGTAATGTCAAATAGTTCAAGGGAAGATGAATCTTAAAGAAAACCTAAATTGCAGCCTCAAATTATTCGCGCCAATATTAATTCTAGACTGTTTGGTTTTCAAAAAATACTTCAACTGAACACGCAGTCCTTCGCCTGGTTAAAACTTTTTCAAACAGAGAAACTACATTAGGTGCTAATTTTTTGTCTCTCTAAGGATTTTGAAATAGTCAACCACAAAATATTATTTTCAAAGCTTATAATGGATTTATTTTTATTTATTTGTAACTAGTTTATAGTTGACACATATGGTTGTTACAATGATAGCTCTATAATTGGCTAATTTAAATAAACTGATGCTTATCCTTCAAAATTAAATATCATTATAAATGTAAATTGTAACTGATAATCATTATTAAAAAAAAAAATCAATGAGAGTGGCAAAGATTAATAAAAGTATAAAGATTTCATTTTTCTTTAATTTATTAATGTATCCAACATCTTTAATAAAAGCCATGCATAATTTGCATTGGCATTGCTTTGGAATCCAGTTTTTATTTTAAGTTTAAATTCATTCAAAGGTGAAGATGTTTTACAATCATTTGGAATTAGTATCCAAATTTTAGGTCTGAGGTACAATATAGATTCTAATCCATGTTTTGTTGTACGAATATTGGTGGAGTTTGGTTTTTCATACCTCAGATTTGATTCAAGAAACTTAAAAACTTCATTCGTAGATACAAGCGCAATTTGTAGTTTTACTTTAAAAATCTCAGTGAATAAACAATTTTTAGTATAAAGTAGCGCTGTTTAGTAAGAGACTTTCAAATGGAGTTTCATAGTCTCTGTAGATAATTCTTAAATCTCTCTCATAGATTCAATTTATGCGCTTATTTAGTTTCTTACTGTGAAACATCCATATAAGTGGGCAGTATAAGAGGTCTGAAGTTAAAAACGCGAAAAGTATAAGTTTACGTTATTTGAAAGACATCGTGCAATTCTTAAAAGTGCATTTACATTTCTGCTGACGTATTTGCATAAAGCGTTCACATGATCTTCAAAGGAAAGTTTAATGCTGAGTATTATTCCGAGTAATTTAACATTTTTGGATGTTTTAATTGTTAAATTAGAAATATTAACTTCAAGTTTGCTATGTTTGCTAATGATAAGTTGATATTTTTTAGGATTTGCCTTCACTCCAATATTTTTTAACCATATTACCATTTGATTTGCAGTTTTCTGGAGGTTGGCAAGCTCCAACAAAAAGTAACGTCTTTTCTTGTGCGGTATGGAGTATTGTCACCTGTATATCCAGCAATTCCAACGTAAGGAAGGAAAAAAACAAATCATACATAAAAATGTTAAATAACAGAGGTCCGAGAATGGAACCCTGCGGAACTCCGAATAGCATATCAGTGTAACAGCTAAATTCATCGCTTATTCTTACTCTTTGTTTTCTATTCATTAGGTAGGAAGACATAAACATTATCATGATTGGACTAAAGCCATGGTTATCTAGTTTAGCGATTAGTAACGCATGAGATATGTAATCAAAGGCTTTAGACAGGTTAGTTAGTCAAGCGTCAAAGCATCTGTTGCAATCTAAGGCTTTTCTCCATTTTTCGGTCATTGCAATCAAACATTGTCGTATAGTCAATTTAGTCAATTCGTACATTAGTATATAGTCTGTAAGAGCATATACTTCAGTACATAGCCAATTTTTCATATTGCTTCGTAGGCATATCTTTGAAACAAAATTATCTTTAGAACAAAAGAAGTCGGTTCTCGATAACGAGTTATCAGAAAAGTCTGAGTCAGAAAGAAAGAAAACTAATATAATTTTTGCTAGATTCTTTGTGACTGAGGAGTGAAAAATACTTGTGGTCAGCACTTGTTTATGCATAAAAAATGCGAGAGAAAAAAAAATTTAAATATGGTTACATAAATCCTGCAAAGAGCGTAAGTTTAGATTAATTAAACGTGAACATAAATCATCATGATGAGATGAGAAAGCGTTTTAAAAATGAGATGAGAAAGCGTTTTAAAAAAGCGAGATATAAAAATGTTGCAAGAAAGAAACTGACTCCAGCTAATTTGCAAAAAAAAAAATTAAATTAGATACTAAACACGCTTAGCTCACTAAATCAGCAAAAAAGTAAAAGCACATGTAATAAAAACATAGGCATTCTATTTGTATACAATTAACCTTTGTCATAATATGGCGAGGTAAATATTATGCCAACCTTTTTGCAAAAGTAATAAAGTTTGTAGTTGATGGAAATTATCAATAGCTATTTCCAAATGAAGAATACAACAAAAGCATTATTCGTAGCCTTACTTTTACTGATATTGTCTGGGTGATCGCAATCACCGTGACATTCAGTTTATTCATTTATTCTTATTTATTTTAAGTTATTATTTTGTTCCTTAATATACAACTTCGTAATTACATAATAAAAATTTGTTAACAGTGCATATAGAAATAAAAACAAAGGTTAACAAAGTCATTTCACTTTAATGATAAATAGACTTCATTGTAATACTGTAAAAAGAACACGGGAAATTTGCAGAAGACTAAATGGTTAATCATCAAGAACAGCATTACATTGTCGTACATTTAAAAACATATTCACAAAATTTTTACATGAAATCATTACAATGTATATATTATAATGGTATTAAAATAAAAGTTAACAAACATATTTATCAAACTTTTTTTAAATATTTACACATTTATTGCTAAATGTTCAAAAAATATTTATTTTTTTTAAAAACAAGAAATTATTTAAAAGCTAGCAGCGAATAAATTTAGAAAAAATCAGTGACAAAATGTTTTTACTCAAAAATATTCTTTTTAATAGTTTTTTTCTTAAACAATTTAAAATTCTAAAGTCAGTGATATTTAAATGAGGTAGTAAAAACTTATTCCAGCTATGACGTCTAACTATGAAGTCCAGCTATGACGTCCAGCTATAAACGCAATTTAAAATTTTTATCCACGATAAAAATTTTTAAATTGCTCAAGGTTATTTTTGAATGAACACAGTACCAACACAGTACTATTTATGAGCAATAAATATTTATACTCTCGCTTTTGTCCATAAAGACTAAAAAAATAAGGAATTTTTTGGATTTGCTATTACACATGAGACTTAAAACATTATATACATTTAGTTCAAACAATGTTAATAAAGACATTTGTTCAAAAAGTGGTTTTGGCTGTTTTTGTTTTTATTTATAAAATAAATCACACGATTGATTGCTTCCATTTACGATATAGAGGTTCTAATCTAGTTTTAAAGGTTCTACCCCATGCTAATTACCGTAGTTTAGATTACTTTGAACAAAACTTCAGCAGATTTGTTTGAGTTGTGGTTTTTTTAATAAATCACAAAGATAAAAAAAGCAAAGACCCAAGTATTGATATCTGAGGGACGCCACACTCTTATAAAGACGGGTTAGAGAGTTTATTGTTTTTATAATATGCTTATTGCACGCGCTTATCTTAATAGCTTTCTATCCGACTTTCATAAACTGGCAATCTCGGTCTTGAGATGTAACTTCCCTAACCAAAACGAAGGATAATTACATACAAATGCTTCAAAAAACTTTGTTAAAGAAAGTTTCCAAAATGAGCTAATAAAGGAAATAAATAAAAAAGTAAAGTAAGTAAGTTCAAAGTTTGGATTTTTTTGGATTTAAAGATATCGTAGTAGTTACTTTAAATAAGCATGCACTATGAAAAAAAAGTATGTACGAAAAAACCAAGGCGAATTTATAACTAAAGAATTAAACAAAGCTATAATGAATAAACTACTAAACTGTTAACGTTTGAATAAAATGGAACCTAGTAAAAAACCGTCAAAAGAGTTATTGCGTAGGACTCCTAAAAAATACTAAAAAGTTATTTTTCAAAAATCTTCAAACTAAAAATATTATCTACAATGAAAGCATCTTAGAAAACATTGAAGCCATGTTTTAAGGAGAACTCGCATCTTAATGAAAAATTTTTAACGCATTTTATAAAGACACAACAATTCAGTTGCGCATCAAACCGATCCCTGAAACTATCGAAACATTTATCCATGACCCCATAGAAAATTCAACATTTAAATACAAGTTACATCCAAGTATTATTGCAATTAGAATTTTTATAAGAAGTTCAATACTCTTTTCTTTCCAACATAACGCCGCCGAAAAAGTATCAAGCCATATTTCTTAACTAAACAAATATAAAGCACAACAAAAAGAAGATATATCAACTAGAATAATCAAAGATAGCATTATTATTTTTTCTGACTATATATGTAAAGACTATAACTATGCTATTTTAAACAACATTTTTCCAGACCTATTAAAAAACGCTGATATTACTCCAATGCACAAAAAAGGTTTCAAAGCAGATAAAATCAACTACAGGCCTATCATTATTCTATCCAACCTATCTAAGGTATATGAAAGATGTATGTAAAAAGATATAGCTAGCTTCTTTAAAACAGTTGGCTAACAATAGTATGCTTATTAGCGTAAATTGCATTAAGTAGAGACATGACAACCATTGTCAGCTTTTAAATTTTTGTGTGATCCACATTGCAGGTTTTTATAAATCATTCCATTATTTTAAGTTTACTAAAACATATGACAACAAATGATATTTGTTATTATGGATGCATCAGTAGTTTTATCAAACATTATGAGGAAAAATTGTCCTTTCTCATTCTGAAATTATATTTGGCATCTTATGTCTTTTTTACAGCATCTCAGGTCTATTAAAAGCCTCTTTTTACATCCATTACACAAAAGAATCATTGGTACATCCATTATCACAAACGAATGCTTTCCCCTGTCTAAGCAGATATTTACTAAAAATACCAGTCAGTCAAGATGCCCTCTGTTCTATTATTCTAAATTTAATTCCTTAGCCAGATGTGTTTTATTTAACATTTAAAAGACCGACGCTAATTTATAATTATCACAATTAACCCAACGCATTTCCCAGTGGGGATGCGTCGTCCGTGGGACGACACATGTTATGCGTAATATGAGCAGAAAACTATTAATAACGAAACTTTTGGGCTTATTTGGTGCATGAAAATTATAAAATAAATTTAACATGTTTTTTTTTGTTCAACACAAAGTTAAATATATGTATCAGAAGTTTTAGCATGTTTGTATGCCTGATATCATTTGGCGTAAGCATACCCGAACCTTTAATATTTACCCGAACCTTTTTTAAAAATAAATATGTTTATAAAAGTATGCATCAGACTATTAATTTTATTATTCAACTTAGATTAATGATGAACAAAAAAAAAGGAAAAAAATTTCCTTTGCTAACTAATCCTAAATTGACGTAATTTTTTTCAAAAAATTCAAATTTGTAAAGTTTTACAGATATTACTTTTTGACAACTGATTTTTTTTTTCATTTGATTTTTAGCCTGTTTATATATATATATATATATATATATATATATATATATATATATATATATATATATATATATATATATATATATATATATATATATATATATATATATATATATATATATATATATATATATATATATATATATATATATATATACACACACACACACACTCAAATATATCATCGATACATGATAGATAATTGAAAAATTATTTAAAAAACATCATTTTTATTTAAACAATAATAGAGTTTTATTTTTGTTTTGTGTTACAGTTGAATAAATATTTTTGAGTCTTTTCCGTAAATGCACGTTTCGAAATGCTCCTTTTGTAAGGGACTGTTGCAAAAGTATTCTTTCGAAATGAGTTTTTTCGCAATTCGTTTTTACGGAGTTTGTATTTTTTTCTTTTTCTTATAACTCTTAACGGAAAGTGTATTTTCGCATATGTAAATTCTGTAATATATAATATTTTAAAATATGGTAAACTAAAATGCGAAATTTTTTCAAGTTTTGCGCTTCGGCGAAGAACCCTTGAATATATACAAAAAATTATGACGTTTTGAAATATTTAAAACCTCAATATAATGTTGAGGCTCATCTGCGCTAACTTTAATATTAGCAACACTTTTTTCAAAATGTTGACTAATAAGTTGCTTAAATCTATATTAAAATATAATACTGCATAAAGTAGACTTTCTATTAAAAAATAAAATCAAAAAATTGAAAAACCTAAAAATCAGTTTATTACACGATTTTTTTAGGTAAACCAAAATAATTTTTGTAGAAAATTATTTTGGTTTACCTAAAAAACAAAAATTATCCTAGAACCAAAAAACAAGAAACTATTAATTTGAAAAGAAAAATCGGCAACTCTGCTTCTGAACTTTTCTAATTTTTCATGTAAGATAAAAAATTGAAATATAGTGAAAGGGTTAAAATATTGACAGAGTTAAAAAATTAAATAAAAAAATTTCTTTAAATTTAGTTTTAAGATAAATTAGCGTTTCCACTGTGAAGTTAAACTAAAAAGTCACAAAAAAGCTTTATTGTTAAGTTTTCTATTAATATATAGTTCTTTATGCTTCAAAGAGATTTACTACTCAAATTTTAGTTGTGTTTTTTACATGTTATATCGTCCAAATTTTATCCAAAAAATGTGCAATCACAGTGCGGTCACAGCGATAACCTTTTTCTTAAAACGACCGATCGCTAGGAGACAAAAAAAGGACTAAAAAATTATTTAATTTTCTTCAACCTTCTCTGATGTTCACATATATTCGATAAAGTAATTACGATGGGAATGCTTAGGGAACTCATGTCATTACAAGGAGATACAATTTTCAAATGTTTTGAGGAAAGTTTGCTCAGTGTTCTTGAAAAAGTTGATAACTTAGCCAAAGACATTGAAGAAATAAAACTTGGGCTTACTTTTGTTGGTGATCAAATGGAGACAAAAGTGAGCAAAGTTGATAGCAAAATGGCAGAAATTAAAGAAACTATTGTGGGTATTAAATCATTCCACGGAAAATTAAGCAGCGATTCAAAAGAAAAACAGTCGATCATGAGGATCGAAACCGACGTAACAATCTTAGAATTGTCGGAATCAAAGAAGCAAATAACGAAACTTTTAATGATGTTTTAAAAAAAGTAAGCCTACTATTTAAGGAAGACCTTGAAGTTGCGGATCCAGTTGTTATAGAAAGAGCACTTCGTGTCGGTAAATTTAATGGCAAGCCTAGAACTATTGTCTGCAAAATATTAAACTGGCTGGACAAGGAAAACATCTTATCTAACGCTCGTAAACTCAAGGGAAAATACATATTTATCAACGAAGACTAATGCGAATTCGTAAAGAGCTTTTTGTCCAAGCAAAAATACGTGGTAACGGAAAATACGCGAAAGTCATATACAATCGATTAGTGGTAAGAGAAATGAAAAACGAGAACGAGGGTGTTAAAAGCAAGTAATTTATTTATTTAAGGTTTTAATTATTTTATTAAGTACTAAATTAAGGTTTTTATTAAGGAGTATATTAACAATGAATATATCTAAAACAATGCATAACAATTAAGCTAATTTGACAAAAATAATATCACCTATTTTTGAAATTTTGAAATATAACAAAAATGATTAAAATTTTTTGACTGAAATAGATATTAACTGCGTAAATAATGAATATTTTAAACCAGAAGAATTTAAGAGAGAAAAACGTAGCAAAGATTTTAAGTATTAATATAGGTCAATGAACAACAATTTTGAATCATTTAAACATTTTTATTATTCTTTAAATTATCTTTTTGATGTAATATGTATATCAGAAACTTGGGAAGATGCAAATTCGCCCATGCCTGAAAATTCCCTTTACAATTTAGATTCATATAAAATGATAAGTCAACCACATGTAATCAGCAAGGGAGGCGGTGTTGCAATATATATTCTTGATAAATTTGAATTTAAAAAAAACAACACATTTTCAAAAACAAATAAAGATATTAAAACTTTGTGCATTGAAGTGTTAAATACTTCTGGTAAATCGTTTTTATTCTCCTCATTGTATCGACCGCCATGTGGTAAACAAGTTAACTTCCTTAATATCTTATAATTTTATGTTTTAAATGAGTAAACAAAACAAGCACGTTTTCTTCGCGGGAGATACAAATATGGACGCATTATGTTATGAAAAGTTTGCAAACATAAAAAACTTTTTCAACTTACTATTTGAATTTAATGTAATACCCACCATATTTAAACCCACACGCATTACTAACCAATCATCTTCTGTGATTGACAATATTTTAACAAACAGTTCCCTAAATACTAAATTTGAATGAGGCCTTTTTATTGCAGACTTTTCTGATCATTTTCCGGTTATCCATATAGCACGCGAAGTACTATCTAATATTGACAATAAAAAAGTCTTTGTGACTTACAAAAATCTTTCTATAAAAAACCTGAATAATTTAAAAAAAATCTCCAAATAGAACGATAGAACAACGTTTATTCATCAACAGATCCTACTATTGCGTTTGGTAATTTCTCAAGCACATTTCAAAATATCTTTGATAATATATGCCTAAAAATAACTACAGAAATAAAAAACAAAGGATATAAGAATCCATGGATAACAATAACTTTAATTAAAGCATCAAAAAGAAAACAAAATCTTTTCGTAAAATTTTTAAAATCAAAAAATAAAGATGATGAAAAAATCTACAAAAATTATAAAAAGTTTTTTTAACATAATATAAAAGAAGCAAAAATAAGATATTTTTCTAATCAGCTTGATAAGCATAAATTCGATATAAAAAGAACTTGGGCTGTTATAAACCAACTAACAGGAAGAGAAAAAAAGAAGCATACTTGCTTACCACAAAATTAATTTCCGATAAAAAAATTATACTAAGTGAAACAAATAAAGGGTGTTTTTTGTAGAGGTATAGAACTTTAAATTGCAATAAAACAACGATGGATTATTCGATTGACAAGAATTTTTTTTTATTAGAAAGATAATCTTGTGGCATTACATTTTAAATATAATTTCTGGCATATGACCGCCACGGCTGGCTCGGATGTAGTCCAATCTGGACGTCCAATTTTCGATGACTTTTTCCAACATTTGTGGCCGTATATCGGCAATAACACGGCGAATGTTGTCTTCCAAATGGTCAAGCGTTTGTGGCTTATCCGCATAGACCAACGACTTTACATAGCCTCACAGAAAGTAGTTTAGCGGTGTTAAATCACAAGATCTTGGAGGCCAATTCGCAGGTCCAAAACGTGAAATTAGGCGGTCACCAAACGTGTCTTTCAATAAATCGATTGTGGCACGAGCTGTGTGACATGTTGCGCCGTCTTGTTGAAACCACAGCTCCTGGACATCATGGTTGTTCAATTCAGGAATGAAAAAGTTTGTAACCATGGCTCTATACCTATCACCATTGACTGTAACGTTCTGGCCATCATCATTTTTGAAGAAGTACGGACCAATGATTCCACCAGCCCATAAAGCGCACCAAACAGTCATTTTTTCTGGATGTAACGGTGTTTTGACATACACTTGAGGATTATCTTCACTCCAAATGGGGCAGTTTTGTTTGTTGACGTAACCATTCAACCAGAAGTGCGCTTCATCGCTAAAGAAAATTCGCTTATGAAAATCGGGAACAACGGCAATCTCGTTTTGGGCCCATTCAACGAATCTACGCCTTGCTTGATGATCTTTGGCTTCAATTCTTGCACGAGTTGGATTTTGTAAGCACGCATACCAAGATCCTTCCGCAAAATCTTCCATACAGTGGATAGACACAGATCCAATTCCTGTGCTCGATGGCGGATAGACTCATTCGGGTCTTCCGCAATGCTACGCTCTACAGTAGCAATAGCTTCTTCTGTACGCACCGTACGGCGTCTCTGGGGATGCGAGTTATCAATAAGAGTAAACGTGGTGCGAAAACGTTCCATGGTTAATCGAATTAACTGCTCTGATGGATGATTTTGTCGAGGATAAAATGGACGTAGAGCGCGATACGTATTCCGCACAGAACCATTATTTTCAAAATAAAATTGAACTATTTGCAACCGTTGTTCAGGCGTGAGTCTATTCATGATAAATTGCCAAACCAAACTGAGAATAAATCACTTGTCATCTGTTAAATCGGTCGCCATCTTGAACAGTAATGCCAACTTAAAGTTCTATACCTCTAAAAAAAACACCCTTTATATGTCAAGAATTCAACAAATATTTTGTTAATGTAGGCCCCTCTCTTGCTTCTAACATTGCACAACCAAATAAAACATTTAATAATTTTTGGGGAGAAAAACCCAACACTAGTATAAATAATGAAAAGATAACTAAACTTGAATTTAATAAAGCAATTATTGAACTTAAACGCAACAAGTCATGTGGATATGATGGTATTTCCAGTAATGTAGCTATTTATGTTATGGACAGCATTTGTAAACCATTATTTTATTTAATATCATCTTCATTTGTAAATAGTATATTCCCTGACAAACTTAAATTAGCCAAAATTAATCCCATTCTCAAAAAAAGGTGATTGCAATAATATTTCTAACTACCGACCTATTTCTCTACTCCCAGTTTTTTCAAAAGTATATGAGAGAGTAATTTATAATAAAGTTAATAATAACTTTACATTAAACAATTTATTATACAAAAATCAGTTTGGATTTCAAAGCAATTGCTCTACTGAGCATGCTATTATTAAACTTGCTGACAAAATATATAAGTCGTTTGATAGTGATGAACTGGTATTAGGAGTTTTTATTGATCTTTCCAAGGCCTTTGATACAGTTGATCAGTGCATTCAAAGCTACTTGTCTAACAGAAAGCAATTTGCACTACTAGAAAAGTTAGGAGCCCTCAATATTACGTGTGGAGTTCCTCAGAGTTCAATCCTAGGTCCATTATTGTTTTTAATATATATTAACGATATGCATAAAGCTTCCCAAAAAATATCTACAATTATGTATGCTGACGATACAAATTTATTTTTTAATCATCCTGATGCAAAGACTTTGTTTGAAACTATGAATATTGAACTCAAAAATTTCAACCTCTGGTTTATAGCAAATAAATTATCTCTAAATTGTAAAAAAACTAGCTTTACTCTATTTCATAAAAAAATACAATCAATTAATCTTCCGTTAAAGCCGAAACTGTTTATTAATAAAAATCAAATTAAACGTGAAAAATACACAAAATTTTTGGGAGTACTTTTTGATGATATTTTTATCATATAACCATATTAATCTTCTTGAAACAAAGGTGTCCTCTGTAATAGGTGTTTTGTATAAGTCAAGACCTTTTCTCGATAGTAAATCACGTAATATGCTTTACTTTAGTCTTAGACATAGTCAGCTTTTGTACGCAAATATTGTATGGGCCAGCACCCATAAAACCAAATTGTTGAAATTGCAAAGTCTGCAAAAACATGCATGCAAAGCAATTAATTATTAAATAGGTTAGTAAACCCGGCCCCAGTGATAAAAAGCATGATGGTTCTAGATATTGAGAAACTTAACACATTACAGATAATAATTTTTATGTATAATTATAAAAACAATCTTCTACCAAGCGTTTTTTCAGATAACTTTCTTATATTATTTTCTGAAAAATATAACCTGCGTTCAAATACCAGGAACGACTATCAACTAGGAAAAATTAAATTACAGCAGTCAAGTTTTCTAATTACAAACCGTGGTTCATCAATATGGAATCGTTTCCAAAATAAAAATATTAAAGACCTAAAAAGGATTTCATCGTTTAAACAACAAACTAAAATGCATCTCCTTAATTCCTGAAATATCTATTATAGTTTACAGTATTTGTTTTCAGATTTTTTTTTTGTATTTTTTCTTTTTATTTATCTTTTATTTTTTTCTTCTTCTTATGTGTTTTAATTTTATTTTTTTTGTGTGTGTGTGTTTTCAATTTTTTACACACACACACAAAAAAAAAATGAGTTTTGCTTTATTAAATTTTTATTTTTATTTAAAAACTAAAGTGTTTTTTTAATTTTATTTCAATGAGTGACTAAATGGGCTCTATGAACAGGTTGTGATGATATACGCATCATCCTTACCTTCTTTGAGTCCCTGACTGATTATAACAGTATATATATATATATATATATATATATATATATATATATATATATATATATATATATATATATATATATATATATATATATATATATATATATATATACATATATATATATATATATATATACATATATATATATATATATATATATATATATATATATATATATATATATATATATATATATATATATATATATATATATATATATATATATATATATGTATATATATACATATATATATATATATATTATAAATTAAAAAGATTAAAAACGTTTTTTATACAGGTTTTTTATGTTCACGATGTTATTTATTTTATATGAAAAATGGTAATATTGTTTAATCAGCGAAATAGAAGTTAATTAATAAAAAAAAAATAAAAAATATTTTACAAGTTTGTATACAACGCTCCTCAAAGGTCGTTTTAGCAAAAACTCATTAAATTGTTTTAATAAAAAGTCAGCTGTTTTCCTAATCTATAGCAGCTGCAGTTCCATGGTTTTGTGTATGTGTGGGAGGGGAGCGATACCGTTTTTAAGTACAACATCCCCTCCTTCCCTCCCCCAAAAGAAGGTGGTTTCATGTTATAGTCAGTTGTTTGAGATTTATAGTTGGTTAGTCGAGTATTTGACTCATTTCAGTCAATCAATTTTTAGTTTTGAGAACATTCTTTCTTCTTATTCAGAAACCAACGACTCCTTATTAGGTACACGCGTTAGGAAAAACTGCGTTACAAATCCAGTAAATGTCTTCTAGCATTGCAGGTGACCATTTTCCATTTTATTTAAGACTTCCGAAGACGAATAAGGACTTTGAAAGACTTGTAAGAATAAACGCTTTTATGGTACGTGCCAAACAAAGAAAAACATGTTTTTTAAAAAAGTAATCCGTTAATGACATCAACTGACTTCTAATTTTTTTATTTATTTATTTATTTTTTTATTTATTTATAAGTGCCCCCAAAAAGTCCTAACGGTCTTGTCACAGAGCACCGCGGAAGTGCGTTTAACCAGGAAGTTCATTCCTCCTTCCTTACCGTGACGCGATTTGTCCAGAGCTCGTTTCGAACCTGGATCTCCTGCTTATAAAGCAAGCGCTCTAACCACTGCGCCACGACCGCACCCAATTTAAAATTACCACTGTCAAATTAGTTAAAAGATATAAAAGCTTTTATGAATTTTTTTTAATTTTTTGTAGTGTCGTCTTATTTTTGTAGAGTGTTGTCTTATTTTTGTAGAGTGTTGTCTTATTTTTGTAGAGTGTTGTCTTATTTTTGTAGAGTGTTGTCTTATTTTTGTAGAGTGTTGTCTTATTTTTGTAGAGTGTTGTCTTATTTTTGTAGAGTGTCGTCTTATTTTTGTAGAGTGTCGCTTTATTTTTACCTTCTCTTTTTTTTTAGGTTTAATTGCAAATAGCTTCGTCGCTTACCTTATTATTTGTAATCGTAAACTTAGAACTGTTATCAATTTGCTTATTTTGAACCTTGCAATTGCAGACATAATTGCTTGTTTAAGCATCTACCCTTTTATATACATTAAACTAGTTGAGACTAGAATACGAGGGACTACAGCTAATGTTTTATGTGGTTTTACGGATGGCTTGTTTGGTTTCTTTGTTGCAGCCGCTGTTTCATTAATAACTTTAAGTATGATTTCTATCAATAGATATTTTGGTATAAACCACCCATATAATCGAAGATGGGCACTTCAATACAACCATATCAAATGGGTGTTTGGATTAACTTGGGTATCTAGTTTTGGACTTGTTTTACCTAACCTTATTTCATTTAAGTACGACGAGTATTTCAGGCTATGCGTAAGAAGTTGGGCCATTGGTGTTAATCCACTGATTTATTTTATTTTTACAATCATTTTAGGAGTGTTTTTGCCTTTATCTTCTCTATTGTTTACATATTTCACAAGTTTTTATACGCTTTTCCTCAAAGATTATTTTAATAATAACTTAGTTGTATCAGAAAGAAGTAATGTAAATAAAAAAAGAGCCCTCAAATGGTTAGGTGTTCTTGTATTAACTTATATTATTTGCTGGTTACCTTTTATTCTATACTGGTTTTTATCCGTAGTCATTGGTAAGTACTCGGTAAGTAATTACGAAGATGTAAGAAAGGGCGTTCGCCTTGCAAGACTAACATTATTTTTTGCTGCATCAAATACTGTATTTAATCCGATAGTCTACGCATTTAAAAGTAAAAAGTTAAGATCTGCTTTCAAATCATTATTTGGATTGTATGTTCGTGATGTAACCAATTCAACATCAAGAAGGGCTACAAGTCAATCAGTTTCTAGCAGTACAATAACCACAACAATTTAGCGTCCGTATCTTCTAAATGTTTGTCAGTTTTTTGATAGTTCATCGGTAGTTGTAAACTACCATCGATTGTTCACAAACTCCATTTTAAAATAGTAATAAAAATAACAATATGCGTACTTATCAAAACCTTTTGCAAGTACATCAAAGCTTTAAAACTTTTGGCTGTTTTAACTTGAACTTGTTGTTATGGAATTTTAATTTTTTACACTATAATGAGATAGCAAAATAAAAATTACTCAATTCCAACATTCAACTGGTTTAGTCTTTAAAAAAAATCTTTTAATCAGTCAAAAAACGGTATGCCTTAATACGAAGTTGACAAACTATTTATATATTATATACCTTTATTGCATTCATCAACAATTTGAAATATGCTAAATTTTTTTTTTTTTTTTTTGTTTACGTAAATTTAACTACATAGATACCAATGAGTATGGAAAAAGACATAAATACCAATGAGTATGTAAAACTCTATATTTTGTAAATGTTAGCTATAAATTACTTTTGCTTGTGAATTTTGTTTTTAAACCTTTTTAATAATGTTTATAAATACAAACTTTGTCTGCAACAGTGGAAAGCACAGTTTTTAATATGCCTAATTTAATCTTCAAAAAATTTAAGAAAGTTGCTGCCTTAAGAAAAATAGTAAATAAAAATATTAGCATTCTTGAAGTTATTAAATTCTTTTTTTTACAGATTTTTCAAAATGTTTAAAATTTATTTAAAACCTTGTTTTAAGTTTTTTTATCTAATTTTTGCTTAATAAAAACTTATATCCCAAATATTTTCCTTTCTAAGATATTTAAAAGTAATATAATTAATTATGTATTAGATAATAATGAAAAATTAGAGCAAATTAATAAAACCATCAACATTGTTATGCTTTTTTGTAGAACTGAAAGAAAATTTTAGATACACAAGCAGGGGCGCCCAAAGCATTTTTTGGTCTTTGAGATAGCAAACCTCCAGATATGGAGCAAACTCCAAACATTTATATGTTTATACTTATGTCAAATAAGGATGCTTTGCAAAAAATTGCGATGATTGGAGCTTGGAAACAAAAAAGTCTTAAAAATTTAGCCCCACCTGCCCCAAACGTGAGAGCAACAAGTTGATAAAATATTTTTTGTATTATTTTCAACTAGACTTATATTCATCGGTAAATCTTAAATTTCATAGTAAAATATTTTGGCGTTCAAAAATTATGACCACGTAAAGTTTAAACCCCTCTCAATTTGAGGGGTTGCAAATTTTTATATTGTCATAATTTCGAACTCTGAGAGATAATACTATAAAACTTAAAATTTTATAGTATCTCAAAGACCACAAAATGCTTTGGGCGTCTCTGTACACAAGGACAGCGTGTTTTTTAATTTACTTTAAATGCAAAGTTTTACGAAAGTAGTAAACTAAACCTTAGCCTTACAGAATAAAAATCTTTTACCTAACTATTTTACAATATAATAACATTTTTTGCTTGATTTAAATCTTGATTGGGTGAATCAGTTATTTTAAAACCAGCTCATCATATCAGGAAGTTAATTAATATAAAAAATATTATTTAGATATTTATAATTTAAAGACAAAACGATATTTTTTTGATCAATATAATAGTTTTTCCACATTAATAATTTAAATATCTGCAGTAATTTTTTGGTTTATTGTAAATAAAACATTAACCACATGCTTAAACTATAAACAGTTATTAGTTTTAAATCTATAATAAAAAAAAAACTTATGTTTTTTTTCTTGAAAGAGTCGTTTTAGCTTCTCTAACTACATCCTCAGCAACGAGATTTCCTGTCTTTTTAGTCAACTATATTTAATATTCAGTAGTTAAATGCTTTTCAAACCTTTATTTTTATTTATTTAATTAATTAATTCACAACCAAATTAATTTTTTACGACGTAAATTGTTAATAAAGGTTTTGAATTTTGTAAAAAATTATTTTATTCCATATTGAACAAAACTTAAAATGAACTTTCGGAAAAACTTTTAACACAATAAACTTGATATTTTTAATTTTGTGCCCGTTAACAACTACTCGGGGACGATAGAAGAAGTTCATAAACCTAAATAAAATATTTTAAATTTTGAATATTATCCTAAACAAAAAATGGATTACTTTTCTGCTTCAATTGCTTTTATCCACCATTTTTTATAGAAAATTAAAAAAACAATTATGCTACAGTCCCGTTAAGTTAGCAAGATAAAAATTTTCTGGCATTTTTTAGTTCATTAAATGCATTACTAAGATGCATAAAAAGAACACTTTTTATAATCATTGAATGTTTTTTAGTCAGGGCCGGCTTTAAGGTGGCACAATCAATGCAACTGCACTGGGCCCCCAGCTTATTAACGGCCCTAAATTAACCAGAGGTGGAAAAAGTAAAAAAAAAAAAAAATTATATTCAAGTAAAGGTACCGTTGCTAGAGTGAAATTTTACTTTAGTACAAGTAAAGGTTACCCGCCGAAATGTTCACTTAACTAAAAGTAAGGAGCTATCAAAAATGTATTCAGAGTAAAATTTACCGCGTAACTTTTTTAATAGCCACTGTCACGTAACAGAGCCAAATAACAAAACATAAACATCGTGGTCTATTATTTTCAGTGCAATATTAAAGTGTGCAATAAAAGATGCGTGCAATAAAAAGCGTGCAATAACTCTCAAAAACTTAATAGAAGCGTACCACCTTAATAAAATTAAATATAGCAATTAGAACTATTATATTACAATGGTATTTTTAAATAAGTGTTTATTAATACAAACAATATGATACTAAATATGTCATTAATTACAAGTGTGGATCAATATGGAGGCAATCTCCTCCTCCCCCATCCACACTCTCCTGAAATTTTAGGAATATATATATATGTATATGTATTTCCAATTTTTTAATTAAAGAGGTTAATTAAAAATATCATTAAACTTTATAAAACAGTGAAGGGCAACTTTTAAATTGTGGGCTTTCCTGCTTACAAATCATTAAACGTGAAATAGCCCTTAGATTATTTATACTAGATAGAAATAGACCTTATTAGATATTGGGGAACCTGCTGTACCTTTGACCACTTTTTGCTTTAAGGCGTTTTTTGCGTAGTCTGTTAAGTATATTTAAACCATTCAAACTATATAATATTCTCTCGTATTTTGCCCAAAAATTATTCGTAGGACTTTTTTTTTCATTCGACCAAGAAATATCTTTTTCCCGCGTTTTAAAAAAAGAAGTCTATTGGTCAAAGGTTCAACACTTACGTCGTACCTTTGACCGATGCGCGTTGTTCTTTTGACCAAAATGTTATTATTAAAAAATCATGCAATTTTTGAACCTCTTTAATATTTTACCTTATTATATATTATGCAGCAGCTTCTGGTCTATCAATAAAAAAATAAATCTAATTATTTTGTAATCAATCTGAATTGTTTAAAAAAAATTAGAAAAATCAATCTTTACAATCTTGCAAAGAATTGTGTATCGAAGTTACGAGTCTCAGTCAGTATTACTAATAGTATTACTAATTTTTTTAAATAAAATCAGTTATTATATTTATTTAGATAAAGTCTCATCTTTTCTTTAGTTAAATGCTACTTACATGAAATAATTAGGGCTAAGGTCCAAAATTTTAAATGCGATTTAATTATACAAAACATGTTTTCTAATATATACAGTTATTTTTGTTATTTTAGATAAGAAAAGAGCAAAAATATATTTTTTTAACTTTAAAAAATATATTTTTATAATTTTTTTAACTTATATTAGCTGGCGATCTATATTCATTTTTATATGCTCATAATGCTTTTTATTGGAAATATATTAATGATGACAACAAAAAATACAATAATAAAAGAGTATAATATATGAATTATTACAAATAGTCAGATCAACATCAAACATACTGACGTTTAGATGAACTGTGACCAATACTTGGTGGTGGAAGTTTCATAATTATATCCTCAAGTTCCACATAAAAAAGATTGTCATCTTCTCTTATAAATTTGTTACAAAAGTCTCCTGATTTCTTAAGATACTTAATTTTGTAAACTATAACAACAACATTTATAACTTCTGCTACATAAAGTTTAGAGTATTTCGTTTCGGCCAACTTGACAATTAAAAAATTTCCAGAAACAATTTGACTTTCATTATTAAGTATATTTACTCCAAAATCAATTTCATCAGAGCTTTCATTATTTCAACACCAGTCAGACTGACTAAAAGTAATCAGTTTTGCCATTTTTTTCCTTTTGCTTGAAGAGAACTTTTTAAATTGTTGGTTATTAGATTTTGAATCTAGAACAACTTTAATTTCAAGTGTATCAGTTAAAACACGCGATTTCCCTTACGTCTTTTTAAAGTATTTATTTTTCTCGATTTGGCTTTAGGATGAGGTCGTATTATCTCAGTAGCGATTTCCCCTAAAATAATAGATGATGTTGATGGTAAACTGGATAGAGCAGTTTTAACATCAATACTTTCATTAGAAATGCAAGCTTCAGTATTCACTATTGGCCTATCAGTAACATTTTCAGCTAAAAAGTCAATATCAGTTAAAATATTTTCATTAAATGGATAAAATCCAGTACATTTAAAACTGTTTATAATATTATTTGGTAAAAAAACATGAGGATAAGTTTGACCAACAAGGTACGATATATCATAAATTGTAACTGGTTTACCAGCATTGTCTGGTGATATCATCCATCTATTCATGGCATTGTTATAAAAAGTTTTAAATGGTCCAAAAACACCGCAATCGAGAGGTTGCATTTAATGGGTTGTATGAGGATGAAATGTCATTAAAACTTTGCCCGATTTTTTTGCTAACTCAATAACAGAAATGTTTACATGACTCTTATGATTATCCATTAATAAAAGAACAGGTTTTTCGACTGATGGTCGCACATTACTAATAAAATGTTCAAGAAATTGCACAAAAAGGACTTTATTTGACAATCCAGACTTATTAGCTGCTCCTACACTTCCAGGATGACAGTTATTTAACATGTAGTATGTAATGGTGGGATGCTATTTACAGTAGCATTAATGGCTGCAAACATTTTTACATTTTTGCCTTGTTCAACACTAGTCATGCTCCCTATTTATTTTTTACCTTTTGGAGCTAGAATTTTTGGTGGCATGTGGACTGTGGTAATTCCTGTTTCATAACAGTTCCAAATATTTGATGGGTCAAAATGATAACGTTCTAAAATACTTTTGTAATTTTTATATAAAATTCTTATGGTTTCTTTATTAAATGCAGAAGATCTACCAAGACTTGTAGGTTGTAATTTACGTAGAGATAGTTTGTTATTATATCTTTTGCAAAAATCTCGCAGCCATTGTTCACCTGCACATTTATCTTTAACCCATGAAGTTTCAATTTTTTTATGATTTGCTAAAGCATACTCATATGCAAAGGACCTTATCTGCTTTAATGTAAGTCCATAATGCATATTTGCAGCACCTGCCAAGTGGTTTACCAAAATTAATTCTTCTTCTGTTGAGAATATTTTTTTTCGGTTTGGTATGTGAATATAAAAATTCTCAACTACCAGATTTTTTAAACTGCTTCAACAGATATATCAATGTTGATTTTTGAATCTTGCAATGTCTTGCAGCTTCACTTAAACTCATTTTTGGTTGAAGCACAAAATTCACTGCATTCAGCATATCCGTTTTGGAAATCTTTTTGCGAAAAACGCTTGCTCTTTGCCATTTTAAAACTAAAAGTAACTAACTCTTTTTATTAATTAATTTCCCTATAGTTAGGTAGAAATAAGGTAATAAAATAAAATTGATAATAGTATTGCTTCAACTGTCCAAATAACTAAATTAAAAAAAAATATTTATTTGGAGGAAGCAGTTTTTATCGGTCAAAGGTACAACGTCCTAGTCTGGTCAAAGGTACACGAGATGGATTTCTTTAACAATTATTGTCTTAATCCCCATTTACGGTCAGACATAATCATCCAAACTTTTCCATAACAAAAAATTAATGTTGGGCAATGTTTATAATGTTGTAGATAAATCAAACAACAATTTATCACAGTTTTAAAATCAGAATAAGATTAACACAAATATTAACTTTTTAAGAGCCGAAACTTATATTTACTTGTGGATCGATACCATCTATTCCAAGTATAATGTTTTACGATAAAAAGAGTCGTCATGGGCAGTTATTTCAAATTAAAACTTCACGTTTTTTTTAAATAGTAATAGTAAGCCGACAGAGTAGAGTGACCAAAGGTACAACGCGGTCAAAGCTACAACAGGTTCCCCTATATATACATATATATATATATATATATATATATATATATATATATATATATATATATATATATATATATATATACATATATATATATACACATATATATTTATATATGAACATATATATGTATATAGATATATATATATATATATGTATATATATACATATATGTGTGTATATTATACATCCTAAAAGGCATCAGGACACGGAACAGGTTGCACTGGATAAGATGTTACCAGTAGCAAGGTGACCATGATGACCATGCACCTGACCTGACAGCAAGGTTGACAAGTTACAGCAAACTTTACAAATTCACAGCAAAGAGAAACAAGTTTGGTAAATGACATAAAAAACCACCTGAAAATTTTAATACGTGGAGCAAGAGATAAAGGATTACGTGAGCTGTAACCATTTGTAGTATTTATGAAAAAGAAAAAGAGCGGCAACCAAAAAGTGATGAGCTTCTGGCACATTGATTTATTTAGTTATTTAAATTGTTTCTTTAAAATAACCATTTAAATAATAAAACAAAAAATTAGTTAAAAATCAACAGATGTTGAAAATATTCATTTGTAATTTTTGAAAAGTTTTAATTATTTAGTATAGTTCTGTTAGCAATTCATGCGAAATTACAAAATTAACAATAAACAGATACGAAAAAATATCGTCAGCTTAGCTCTGTCATTCAGAAACTGTTGTATTATCTTTATAATTTTACAAATTCCAAACATAGTGTTGTGTACCTGATTGAAATGGCTTTACAGTAAGCTGGAAATTTTGGTTAAGAAATTCATATATTTTGTAGACGATGAATAAAACACTCTGTGCAGCACTCTAAAGAATGACGTAGCTGTAGCTTATGAAGAGGCTGCATTACAGATGATAAGTTTCAAATTGCAATTGCCACACGGCACACGGCACACGGCAAATATTATTCACGGTTTTTGGCTTTTGAAATAAATGTATGCACATCAATTTTTTTGCCTTTCATGTTGCTTCCATTATCATAAGCATTCCAATACAGTCTTTAATATTCACCCAATTTGTTCCAGAAACATTAACATCGTTTTTTTTAAACTTTTTTAGTCGTATCCTTGACATTCAAAAAATCCAAAAAATGTTCCTTTGACATTAATTTCTCAAGAAGTGACATCAACAATTTGAATAATGACCGAAATTTTCTCTGATCTGAGAACAGAGAAGAAGTCTGACGTGCTCAACGTTAGGCACTTTTTTTGCATTACTTTCAATGTAGTCGTCATTACTTCTCTGAGGAAATAAGCTTTCTGCTATATCATGTTATAAAACAGCAGATGCGCTTGTACTAGGTTATATTACAAAAAAAAAAAGGTATGCAGCTTCTGCGTTTTGTTTTTTCAACTTTCTTTTTTCAGCCCAGGATGAATAAATTTGAAAATTTATTTCAGAAAAAAAAAACTGTTTAATCTTTTCGCGGTTACTTAATTTCGTATTTAAATTGGAAACATTGAATACCTTTGCTTAGTTAAGGTATTTATCTCTAGAAAGACAACGCACTAATATAAAAAAACGCAGATTTATTTTTTTTAAATTAGTTTTGCTCTTTGAGAAAAAGCTGTTATCGATTTAATAACTTTCATTAGTTTTAATAACAAAAGTCTCACAGCATGAGATTCACCGTATATTATAAATTATTTTTGTCAATTACTTTGAATGGATGAGTTCTATACAATTGTACTTATTTTGTTACTATAAAATTTAAATTTTAAAATAATATAATAATAACTCATTAACATAAGTGAAGTAACGTAAGTTAATGTATAGTATCAAAGAAAAAAAGTTTTCTGTAGAAATTTCCTTAGACAGTCTCCTTTTAGAAAATTTTTTTTATTAGTATTGAATTCTCAACATTTTGTAAAAAGTTCCAATACTACCTGCATTATCGGAAATCGGACCGAAAAGTTTAAACAATTTTTTATTATGTTTCCTGAGTAACGTAAACAGCATATTCGGTAATGGCATTCTATTGGCCAGACTAAACCTTTTTAGCTTAATTTATTCTTCACAAAGATTTAATATAAAATCGCTAAACGTTTGATTTACTGTTTTAATAAGCAGATATCTAATAAAGTTGTTGCGCGTGTTTAAAATTAGAACTAAAATTTTAGACGGAATTTCCCATCATAGCGCACTTATCTTCACAAAACGAAATAATAAATTTGCCAATTCCATGCAAGTATCCTAGGAAAATTGGAGGGGGAGGGGGTAGCAAAGTAGTAAAGTAATTACTTCATAGTCAAGGTAACTTTTAGATTTTATTTTTTTTGCAGATCCAAGGATCCAATTTCTAGTAACGGCTATTTCTACATATTATATATATATATATATATATATATATATATATATATATATATATATATATATATATATATATATATATATATATATATATATATATATATATATATACATTTATATATATATATATATATATATATATATATATATATATATATATATATATATATATATATATATATATATATATATATATATATATATTCCTGTGTTTCTTTACTGTAGTTAAAGGTGTCTTAGTTAATGCGTTAACTTACCTGCAGTTTACTATATACGCAGGTTTTTTCTATCTAAACCTCTGGCGCAGTGTTCAACAATATGATAGTGACTTCAATATAAACTCTTAATTTAATCTCTAGTATTCTATTAAATGTAATGCTTTTCCTAATGACTTTTTAAAATATTCGCAAGGTATAAAGTATTACTTACAGGAAGTAAATTCTTTTAACTACTCCATGTCAAATCAAGTTCTGGATCATCACGATCACTCTGCTACTGGTTTCATGTAACCCAATACGACCTGTCCCAATCCAAACAAACTCCAACGAAAAATTAACTGTCTTGGGGTACTTGGTTGAGTAAAAGCAAGAGACAGTGTCTTGATAAAAATACTTATTTTGGCCAGATATTTATTGCATCCAGCTAAAATTCCGCTGCTTTGGGGCTTTTGGTTAAGTAAATGTTAAAATAGATTTCTGATAAAAGTAGACACTACGGGCAGATATTACCTGCATTCAGCTAATGTCTTTTAGAAGGGCTCCTAGGCAAAAACTTAAAGGATAAACCAAATGTTTATGTTGCCCAGTGTCGAACTCTTTCTTCATCTTAGGCTAGAGCAGATGTAAATTTCTGTTAGATTGTTTCCAGCCTTAGACAATGAACACCGGATCTTCTTGATTCTACTCATTGATTTTTTATTTTTTTCTCCTTGATAGTGGCTATGTAACTTTTTCTTATTCTTTTAATGAGGGTACAACTTGAAAACTCAGTTTAAGCCCCTGTTTACGGCTGGTAATAAAAATTCTTGAACACTTTGGTAGTTCTCAGAGAGGCTGATTCCATTAACAGCTGTAAAATATTAAAGTATGAACAATGTCATGTAGCACATGGATGAAGTCCCTGCTAATGCTTTGGCTGTGCATACGTGCAAAAATCATGTCAAAATAATTCAAAATATTAAACATAAAAAGCCATCCCCACCGTCTAACTTTTTTAACATATCTTTTACAAATATTTGTGGTCTGCGAAGCAATCTTTGATCAGTTGAACCTTATTTTTTGCAAAATTCACCAGACTTGCTTGGTCTTAGTAAGGCTAGATTAAATTCCGCTATTCCTTCTTAAGATCTCAGTGATAATGGATGCTATCCTTTGATTTGCAAAGATTCCAATAGTTACATGCCTGGTTTTGGGGTATACAAACGCATCAATTAAGCTACTTGTCGTGAAATCAGGTTTGAATCCTTTGATCATTTCATTATGTGCCTCCGTTTAGGACCTCTTCACTCTATAACCTCTTTCTTTGTTTTTTATTGTTCTCCTTCATACCAATATGACACTCTTTTAGATGTAATATCTAAACAAATTGATCATGTTCTTTCTCTTTACTAATCTGCCAATATTGTTATTATAAGAAACTTTAATACTCATTGCACTGAAAAGCTTGGCTAATACACCACTGACTCTGCCACTAAAACCTATAACTTTTCCATTTCTCAATCGTTTACTCAAATAGTTTAATTCGTTTTTCCTGACAACCCTAGTCATTTACTTTCATATTGTACGTTTATACGTTTCGCATTGTACGTATTATACGTTTGACAACCGCGATTCGTTTTCCTGACAACCCTAATCATTTACTTTTACTCATTAGTTTGTGTTTTGTCTCTAACCCTAGCTTGCGTTCAGTTTCTTCTTTTTCTTATTTAGGTGGCTCGGAGCATGCGATGATCTCTATAAATCTTTCATCTCGTATTTTTTTTTAAGAACTCACTCTTTCACCGCACTATTTACTACTACCCTAAAGCTGGCTAGACTTCTTTTTGTGATTTCCTTTGTGATGGTCCCTAAGCTGATGTCTTTTTTCTCCTCCTCACTGATAATTGCATCTCCTACGTAAAATCCTGGATGCAGGTAGGTATAGAAGCTTTTATTTCTTCTCATCGATTCCAGGTCAAACTTCATTTTACTCTGTGGTTTTCGTTTTCTTGTGCAACTGCTATATCTCATCGTAATCATCTTTTTCATCTTTTTCAAAAAAACAACTTTCTTGCAAACAGTTATTTGTTATTGCAAAAAATTAATGTAAAAAGGTGCTGTCTGATGCTAAGCTTCATTATTCCCAGTTTACTAAACCTTGTATCTTATATCAGAAGTTAGGCTCTAGAGACTTTTAGAAATTCTTTAACAGTGTCATTAAGAAAGTTTAACATTACTTCTCTTATAATTGGGAGTGATCTTACTTCCTCTCCCACGTATATGGCAAAACTATTTGCAAAGAAATTTTTTTTCTAATTTGACTCTAGATTCTAATGGCCATACACTTCCTTCCATTCCAGTTAAACAAGTTAACCTATTGTTAGACATTTAAATAACTCTAGCTTCTGTTGCTAAAGTCATATCCTAATTAAACTCTTCTACGGCTTGTGGTCCAGACGGCATTTCTGTAATAGCCTTACAAAATTGTTTTCCAGAACTCTCTTCAATTTTCTCTAAACTATTTGATAAGAACTTGAATGAATCTTATTTTCTTGTTTGATAAAAAATTGCATGTGTGATCCATTCAATGGCATGGTTATCAAAATTTGTTGGTTTGGGGCTTATAACCTCCACTCCATTATTATTAAAAACTATGAAAGTGGTCCATAACAAGAAATGGTGCATGATTTTTTGTCCATTATAAAATTGTTCCTATAGCTAGTTTTTGTGATAATTGCATAGATGATAGATAATAATCCTGAACACTTTTCATTTTAAACGTGCTCTATTAATTTATGAATAATTCGGCATCCTAAATATTGTAATAAAAAATAAAATATTTCCTTGAAGTGGTGTTATTAAAAAACTTTTAACATTTATATTATCATTGCTTGTTTTTAAGTCATTACAACTTGTGTTTGAATTTTAAACAACACTCTAAAGTTTAATAATTTGCATTTTGGTTGTCCGTTTTATTAAATTAAAAAAAAATGTGTGCAATATATATTTAAAATACACTAAATTGCAGGAACTGCTGATTTATGGACCCGAACTTTCTTTATCAGAGCTGCCTACGCTGAGAGGTAGTTTACGGAACGGAACGGAAAGAGGTAGTTTACGGAACTGAGTGGTAGTTTATGGAGCTTTGTAGCGTGAAAGATCAATTACACATTTATCGACTGCATATTTTTCTCAGCAGTCGATAAACTTGTCATTGAATAGAATATTGCAAAAGACATTGGAAAATTGAGAACAACAAAAAAATGAAATATGTATATGGACAAACTTGATAAACTATAACTTGACAAAATCTAAGTGTAAAATCTGTGCTGTAATAAAAATGGACGCAATGGTTGTCTTTTTAAAGCCCACGCGACTTTCATGTGTCCAAAATTAGCAAAGATACCTTTGCAAGAACTATTTTTCCTACAAGTTCAAAGAAATATATATATATATATATATATATATATATATATATATATATATATATATATATATATATATATATATATATATATATATATATATATATATAATGCCTATTATAAATCTTGATAACATTAAATATGATATACTTAAAAATATACTTAAACACTTAAAATATACTTAAATACTAAACATATACTTAAAAATGATATATTTAAAAATATATATAGATTTATCAAAATATAAATAACTACAATAATAATATCAGGTATCAACTTTAGTTTCTATATTGTCCATTTGAATTGAAACGAATATTTAAACATTCAAATTTATAGATAAATTTTAGTAATGTTTTATTTTTTGAAAGTAATATTCAATTCAGCAGTCAAAGCATTTTATACGACGTCTTAAAGATATCACATGTACGCAAGACGTCCTTAAAACATCCAACAAACGTCCTGCGCTATATAGAACTTTATTTATTTACAAGTTTTTGGAGTGTCGCAATTAGCTCTAAATAGACGGGGGAAGGGGTGGTGGTACTTAATTACTCGGGTTCGTCCCGATAAAAATCGGGGTAGATATTACGAAAAAATGTTTTTCCATAACTCTATACTGAATGATGCAGGAATTCATGTTCCATTCAGAAACTGCACCAGAAAAAACTTTGTGTAGTTTAAGAGTATATTTTCTAGTCGGGCAAAAATGACGTCACAATGCTAACCCAGAGAGCAGGCGACGTAAAAAAGACGTTTTTTAAACGTCTTTTGAACGTTCAAAAGACGTTTTTTTTAAGTTCCGTGCCTATGGGGAAGCAATTTTTTGTTAAGTTCAAAACCTAATTTAACTATGAGTTAAACTTAAAGTTCGATTAAATCTCTTAAAATATTTTATTTAACCAATGAAGAAGTGTTAAAATTTCACTGTGATCGGTTGTTGTAGAGCCAAGAAAAACAAGCTTTGTATTTTTTGTTGTTGTTTTTTTTTAGAGAAGTCCTTGTCTAATAGATCAGGTATGGCCACTCGTAAGGAACTTTGAAAAAAACAAATCAAAATGGTTTAAGTTGTATGGAAAAAACTCAGAGCACAAAGAAATTTTGTGTTCTGAAATTTTGACTTTATATTAAATCTTTTGATTTTATCTATTGATGCTTATACGAGCATTTCTCAGCTCAGTATAAGTAATTTTATTATGATGTAAATTAAACAAAACTTTGTGTGATTAAAAATTTTACTTTTAAAATTATATTTTAATTACTTTAATAACTTTTTTTACCATTTATTCCTTTATCATTTATTTCTTTATCATTTATTTCTTTAACATTTATTTCTTTATCATTTATTTCTTTATCATTTATTTCTTTATCATTTATTTCTTTATCATTTATTTCTTTATCATTTATTTCTTTATCATTTATTTCTTTATCATTTATTTCTTTATCATTTCTTTCTTTATCATTTATTTCTTTATCATTTATTTCTTTATAATTTACTTCTTCATCATTTATTTCTTTATCGTTTATTTCTTTATCGTTTATTTCTTTATCATTGTCAGAAACATTTAAATTTTTCTTAACATTATTATATAAAGTGTAATGTTTTCTGCTAAAGACTAAATTACTAACAATGAAGTTTAAAATATTTTTGAGCTTGTTTTACGAACACAAATTTCTGTTACACAAATACAACTAAAGATGTTTTCTGTTTCTTCTTGAAAATACTAAAAATTTTCGTTATATTTGCTTCGATTCCTGATATTAATAAAAAAAAAATTTTCACTATTTTGTTACATTTTTGTTTTTAAAAAGAACTTTTTTCATTGCTATAGTATTATTATATATTGTACTAACAGGGCCGCACTGAAAAAATTTTAAAGAAGTTTTGCCGAGTATGAACATAAAATATCTTTGCCATTTGAGGCCATAAAAAAAAAGGTCAATGTTCATTGACATTTGCCAACTGCCTACTAAAGATCCAAATTTTTCGACTCCAAAGTTATAGCCAAAATAGAAATAGGAAAATTATTATCAGAGTAGTTAAGTGTTAGTATAAGATATTTTATTCAAATTTTGACGACAAAAATAGCCAATACAGAATGACACCATGAAAATCACGTGACACAAATTTTAAATTGAATTGGCACATTCTAAAAGGGCCTCAGTCAAAAAAATACATAAATTGAATTATTGATAAAAATTGCATCTTGAAAGATAGCTCCATTGCTGTGTGCTAAAAGGATCTCAGTCAAATGCACTGGTGGCATTGATACTGGTCACTAAATTATTGAGAATGTGCTAGAAGGGCCTCAGACAGTGACTGAAGCCCTTCTAGCACATAAGTTGGCAACACTGTCAACTATTGCACAGCGTACACTCTCAGCTGTCTGCTACATCAGTTTATTGCTTATTCAGTCAATTTCTTGCCATAACCTTTAACTTGGCTTCAGAAACGTTTTTTGTACGATTGTGCATTTCGCAACGTTACTTTAATATTGTTGTTTTCTGAAAGGAAGCGATAGAGGATATTGAGGATAACGTCGTTAAAAAAAGAAAAGGAAACAGGAAAGATTTATGGAAAAGGAATGTTTTGAAAAAAGCAAGATTTAAAGTTTGTTGATGTAATGAGTTTGTTGATGCAAGAGGAAACATTGTTTCTAAAAAGGCAACAGGAACTGCATGCAGGTAAGATTACAGTACATAATATTAGGCTAGCTAGACCAGCCAACTCAGCAAATGATTAGTCCTAAAAATGGCCAATACTGGATAAATTTACTTACTATAAAATTATTATATTAAGGCCTATAATGTGTTAACTTACTGATTTTAGCCGTTATAGCCATTGAGAGAAGTGAAAAAATAAGCAATAGATAGACCTGCCAAGTTTGATAAATATCTTTAATTTTATTGTTTTAATTTGAGCCCTAAATAAATGTAGCTAAGAATGTAACCTTATTATCTCGTATTGTTTCAGTTGTAAGAGGAAGAGCTGCTTTGACATTGTGACAGAGTAAGAACAAGAAGAGATCTTGAGATATTTTTGTGATTTGTCGTCAAAAAATCAACAGGATTTGCACCTACAACACCTCATTGACGTGAAAGAAGTGAAGCAGCGTCGTCCACAAAAGGGTAAAGAGGCAAGAATTAACAGCAATTTTTTTAAATACCATGTGCTAGTAGGTTCACAAAGATTTGAGGTATGTTTCAAAGCTTTTCTTTCTTTACACTCTATCGCCAATAAAAGAGTAAAAGAATAAGAGCCCTCAAGTGTTTGGGGAAAAACCCTATCAACATACGAGAAATGCACATTAAGAAGGCTCATTTTATTGAGACTAGGCAGCTTTTCAGACAGCAAATAAATAGTTTTTCTTACAAACAAACAAAGTATGCATCAAAATCCCATCGGTATTTAGATGCTCGATTAAACAAAAAACTGTTGCGTTCAATGTACAATGAAAAACACCCAGGCAACAAAGTAAGTCAGACATATTTTTCTACTTTCTTTGAGGAAAACTTTAACTTACACTTTGGGAGACCGCAGATTGATTGTTGCTGCACTTGCGAAGAACTTAAAAATAAACTTAAAAGTACACATCTAAATGAAACAGCAAACAAGCTGCAGCTGCCAAACTGGTGATGTGCCGAACACACAAAAAAGGCATCAAAATTTTACAAATGTCTTGATCAGGAAGTGAAAGAAAAAGAACACCCTCATGTTTTATTAATTTGTTTTGGTTATATGCAAAACGTCCTACTGCCTAGGTTTCCTGTGCAAGAAACTTTTTACCTTAGGCAATTGACTACTGCAGTTTTTTGTATTCATAATATCATGAAAAATAATTCAGTAATTTACCTTTACCATGAAGGGACTGCCAAAAATGGTCCAAATGAGGTGTTTAATGGTTTATGATAACTTGAACAGTGTTTCATCTCACTACACAGTGGTTTGAAATAATCAAAAAGTGGCATTAATTCCAGATTTGCAAAAATCCGATATAAAAAGTCCTGGTTATGCAAGATTGTTGAAAATTAGTCATATTTTCATATTAAAATATATAAAAATTTTCATGTTCTGAAAGAATTCTTCTTTTTAGACCACTTGGCGCTTCCCCGCAGATGCTCAAAGTTGCCAATTTTTAAAGAACAATTATTCAGTGAAAAAGCAATACCTTTGAAATTTTACTTTATTTCTTAAACCATACCAGTGAACTTCCATATATTGTATATCAACCGGAAGAATATTAAACAGGATTTCAGAGTTTATTGTAAAATATTTTATAAAATTACATTTCATGCCGTAAAAATGCAGAGAAAGACAACTTTTTAGACTATGAAATAATAGCATACTTGAATGTGACTTTCATTAAATTCTGTATGTTTCTGTAAAAATCTAAATGCGTATGGAAAAACTTCGACCTTTCTTCTTTTATTCCATTATTCCAAGAACAACTATTTTCTATTTAAAAATATTTCTACTTAAATTGATTTTTCTATTTTTACATAAAACATGACAGTCATTTTTAATCAAATTGCATAATATTGTCATAAAAAGATTTGTGGTAACTTTAAGAGCTACTATTAATATAACCTCAAAATACTTCCTTTAAATTACAGGGTTTATGCGAAATATAAAACATTTTTTAAGAAAATATAAAACATTTTTTAGGAAAATTTTTTTAGGAAACATTTAATTACGTAATTACTCCTTAGCACTTTGGAATTTATGAGGTTTATTCATGACAAAGAAGAGAACTATAAAAAATAAAAAAAAGGATGGCGGTAGTAAATTAGTTGTCAGTTGTAAGTGCCTTAAAAGTATAATTTTTTGAGTCTATTATCAAACTTTTTATCATACCTTAAAGTTAGGAATCAGACTTTTAAGTATGGAATAAAAGTTTTATATTTATAAGATATAAAACTTTTATTCCAAACTTAAAAGATTTAATATGGTGAGTAATGTTCGTTATAGTTTTAAGTTTATATCAAGTACAATGAAAAATAGAAAAATTACTATATCCATATTAAACAAATGCTTTTTTTTATCCACAGAAAACTTTTTAAATGCAATACATGTGTTATCATGCCTTACTATGCTTATAATTAAAATATATTATTCAAGATTTATTTTGTTGTTTTAAATGATAAATGGAACATGAGAGTGAAAGGAAAAAAAGAACACTTATTACAAAGGATATTGTAAGAACCATAAGAAAGTCAATTCTAAAAGAAATGAAGTTAAAAGAAATAGCGGAAGAAGTTGAAATATCAGTTTCTGCAACACGTTCTATTTCTGATAAAATCAGCAAAGGACTTAGTGATGATGAAATCACATCAGTAAAAAAAGGAAGGCGCAGCTCTTATGACGAGACGCTTAAATCTGAATTTCGATTGTTAATTGAGCATGATCCATCTCATACTTTAGCATCATTGAGAAACATTCTTATTGAAAGGAATATTAATGTATCTATACCAACAATATCTAAGTATTTGAAGTCGATGGAGTTCACTAGAAAACGACTTACATTAGTACCAAAAGAAAGAAACTCGCCGCAAAACGTTGATTTAAAACAAAGTTATTGCAGGACTATTAATTCGATTCCTGACAATAACTTAGTATTTCTAGATGAAACAGGCTTTAACTTACATACTTCTAAGCAATATGGCTATTCTATAAAGAGTACAAAATGTTTTGTTACAGTGCCAGCAAATTGTGGAAAGAATGTAAGTCTAATGGCCGCTATAACAGTTAATGGTATTCTAAGTTTTAAGATAGTGGATGGTGCCTATAATGGCGATATTTTTTGTGATTTTATAACCAATAATTTAAGACCGTATTTCCAAACAGACCCTCATTTTGTACTAGTTTTGGATAATTGTGCATTTCATCGTCGAAGAGATGTAATCAATTTGCTCGGCAAATCCAATGTTTCAGTTTACTTTTTGCCCCCTTATTCACCGCAATTGAACCCGAACGAGGAATACTTTAGTTGTCTTAAAGCTAATTATACTTCAATAAGGCCGTTTCCAAAAACCAGAAATGAAGTTAAGGCTACTTTAAATTAGCATATACTGACAATTGGCATTGATTTTTGTGGTTGGTATTGTAATATGAGAAGATGGGTTTTGAAAGGCATAGCAAGGCAAGAGTTTTATTAAAGTGGATACTTTGTTATTTATATTATATCTTTAAATATAATGAGTTTTAGTTACATTAAAAAAATACACTTTATTCTTTAGAAATTTATGAATAACTTTATACATCATAAATGCACTCTTAAATAACTAAAATGTTTTATATTTTCTTAAAAAATGTTTTATATTTTCTTAAAAAATGTTTTATATTTTCTTAAAAAATGTTTTATATTTTCTTTAAAAATGTTTTATATTTTCTTTAAAAATGTTTTATATTTCGCATAAACCCTGTAATATAACCTCAAAATACTTCCTTTAAATTAATATAACCTCAAAACACTTCCTTTAAATTAATATAACCTCAAAACACTTCCTTTAAATTAATATACAGTCGTCCCCCGGTTAACGAACTTAATTCGGAGTACGAACTAGTTCGTTATCCGAAAAGTTCGTTAACCGAAACGCGTTTTCCCATAGGCCGCCATTAAAAAATTTTTAATTGGTGGATTTTGCCGAAATAATGGGGGAAAAAATTCAAAGAATTGTCCAACTTGATAAATAAAATAGGCAAAGGTGAAATGATTGAAACCTGAGGTTTATGCACTTTTAAAAATTGAAACAAATTGAAATTGTGCATGAAAATTGCTTGTCAAAGTTTTAGAAAAAACTAAAAATTGAACATGAACATTGCTTATCAAAAAATGAAAATTATGCATGAAAACTATGCATGAAAAATATTAGTGAAACAAGAAAAGAAAAAAATGAAACAACAAAAGCACACCCAGCACAACCATTCACCTCCCAGGCTTCCATGACACTCGCAAAACTGAGGGGGAAATGCTGGACGGCGCGCCCGACCTTCACGCGCGTGTGCACGCCATTTGGCGGTCCCGGTTCGTTAACCGAGTTCCGGTTCGTTAACCGGGGGAGGATTTGGGCAAACTTTCGGTTCGTTAACCGAAAGTTCGCTAACAGGGGGGTTCGTTAACCGGGGGACGACTGTAACCTCAAAAGGTTCTGCAAGTTGAAGGAATTTATAAAAAATCTTTTTGTCGATCTAAAATTGTATTAATAAATAATATAGTACAAATTGTCTTGAATGAAGTTAAAGGATGAAAATTTTATTTCTTCTGTGACTGGTGATGTTAGTAAAATGTCGGAATGTTTAAAATATTTGGAGAAGATGAATGTTATGAAAATGAAGGTGCTCAAGAAAAAAATTAGAAAAAAACTCATTAACATTGCAAACCACGTACAAACAAAAAATAAAAGATGTTCAATACTCCAAGTATAAATTTCATAGAAGTCTATTTCCTGTTAAATTATGAATTTAATTTTGAATTTAAAGAAGTTATCTGGAAACTCTTAAGCGTATTAGTAACGCCAGAAGTAAAGAAAGGGCGGCCTACATTGCTTTTATAGACAAAGGAAACAAGCTAAAAGAATAGCTAATGTCTAACTTCTGAAAAAGCTGAATATAATAAAAAAAAGTACTCAAAACAGCAAGATACACATCCAAACAAATAGGTAATAAAAAATGAGAAAAAATTATCATGTGCATTCTACAATATCAACAATTGGCATATGGTATCAATAAAAACATTGACAAAGAAATTTAAAAAAATGTCTCTAGAAGAAGGCTTTGTTTTTCTATTAAATTATGGTTTTACTAAATCTCAGTACATGGCGATAAGATTGAAAAGTAAAGAGAGAGGTGCAGATATTTATCCGCTTTATAGCAATATTCTGGAATCTAAAAAAAATGTAAACCAAATAATACACACATCTCTGACAAGGAGACAAATGTACCATTATAAAATCTTCTAGTACATACTGTTCAAAGAATAATAGAATCACAAGAGGCGCAAATTATATCTAAAATTACTAATAAAGAAAAGGACTCAATTGAGTTGATTTTTGTTGTAAATTGGGGATTTGATGGAGCAATTAATTTTTCCCAATTCAATCAAAAGTTCGATGTGTTATGTAAAAGCTCAAAAAAGTCTTTTTCAAAAGAGATTTTGGAAAAAATTAAATTTACATTTAGACAAAAGCCATCCAGGTGGCACTGGTTCATCTAATAACGGCAATACTGCACGGCGAGCTTTTTCTGATCATATATTGATATCAACAATTTTGGATATAGATATAAATTCTATTTCCCATTTAATAACAATATTAATGTGTTTGTCTTGTCAAATTCCAACTGATTTAATAAAATTTGAAAATTATTCTCTACAGTTTTAATTATCAATGAGAATTATTCATGGTATAAAATTCCTACTTGTGTTTAGCAACCAGACAATCTCTAATGGACTTATTATAAAAGGACAAAAATAGACTTCGACAAAGCACTAATTGCAACAATTTTAATTACAACTATCAAAAATGAATTGTCTATAAAAAATGTTTGTCTTTCTAGACAATCATTTTAAAAACGGACACTAAATGAACAATCTCGATTTTTTAATGAGGTATAGAAGATCTATTTAATATATAATTTGGACTTATAATGAGTAATTAAATTTTCACTGCAGCATCGTTTCAAAAACTGAAAACGAGCACAAAATTAAAAATACAATTTTTCTAACAGAAGTTCATTTTTTAATTTTTTGTCCAGCGTGTGCTGTTGATTAAAAAGTTAATGTCTATTTAAAAACCTCAAAATGGACTATTTTGTGCTCAATTGAAGTTCATTAATTACTCAGTTCAGTTGTTTTTCAATTCTCAGTGAATGTGCGTGAAAATTTATTTTTAAAATGCCCTCTCCAGTTTGGGATTACTTCAAAAAAGTTGAAGGTAAGTTTATCATTTAAAAAATTTTCCTTAGTCACTAAAATCTTTATCACCTTCAATAAAATTATTTTAAAAATATGTGATCAAGGAGTTGTCTTTTATAAAATGTGGATTAGTAAGTAGAAGATTCCAATAGGTGTTAAAATTTATTTAGGTTTGTAAATAAAACATTAGTGAAAAAGAAAAACGTTTTTTACTTTCATTTTATTGATGAATATGTACGCAAGTTTTAAACAATAGTTAATCATGGGCAATGATCGTCATTTGGAGTTTTGATGTCATTTCAATATTTTTTTAATATTATAAATTTACTACATAACAATCTTCAAATAATACGGTAATGAAAGATTTCTGGTTTTATGAAATCAAGTAAATTTAGACAAAATCATAGACACCAAATAGACAAAAAATTATGCTTTGTAGACTTATCAAGTGAAAATTATTTTTTAACTGAGCAATCTTAGGACACCATCAAAAATTTGATAGACACAACAAGGACAAAAAATTAAACATTTGTTGTGTCCATTACAACATACAGAATTGTCTATGTCTGTGTTGTAAGTCTATCCATAGACTAGTCTGGTTACTACTTGTGTTTATAAAGTTCTAGCTCATGGAGCTCAAACCATCGTTGAGTTAATTTTGCCAGTTGGAATTTTAAGCGAAAATACTGGAGAAAGACTTCACAAATGTCATAGAAACGATCGTATGGATCATGCAAGAAAAACCTCAAGAATTAACATGATGTTTTTTGTCGAGGTTTAGAAAAATCAGGCCCATATATTTCCTAAAATATTTTGAAAAGTCATTTGGAGTGTGTATGTAAATCAGTACTACCAAAAGAGGTGTTGCAACTTTTACTGATTGAAAATTTCAAGAGAAGTAAGGATGTTAATGAAGAGGTTTTACCTGAACGAATTAATGTCATTCGGCAATGAAATTGCGTTGATATGGAAGCCGATAGCAGTTTATCCGTTAGCGAATAAATACTTAGTTATAACTATGAAATTTACTTTTAATTAAAATAATTCGAAACTATTATAATTAAATGATATCAGTGTATTATTCCGCAATATTATTCCGCAATATTATTCCGCAGTATTATTCCGCAAGCTTATTCCGCAAGTGCCCTTACTTGGGGAAAACCTCTTTCGTATTTTTTAAAAAAATTAACTTTTTTTAATTTGATTTTTAATCTAATAATTTTATTTATGTTAAGAGATATATTAAAAAATAAAACTGGAGCGTAATTTTTAGCATTGAATAAAAATGACTGTCACGTTTTATGTAAAAATAAAAATCAATTTAAGTAGAAATATCTTTGAATAGTAAATAGTTGTTATTGGGCGGGTCCGGGCGGGATTAAAATCTATGTTGGAATACAAGAAGAAAGGTCAAAGTTTTTCTATACGCATTCAGATTTTTACAGAAACATACAGAATTTAATGAAAGTCACATTCAAGTATGCTATTATTTCATAGTCTAAAAAGTTGTCTTTCTCTGTATTTTTACGGCATGAAATGTAATTTTATAAAATATTCTACATTAGACTCTGAAAGCCTGTTTAATATTCTTCCGGTTGATATACAATATATGGAAGCTGGTATGGTTTAAGAAAGAAAGTAAAATTTCGAAGATATTGCTTTTTCACTAAATAATTGTTCTTTAAAAAATGGCAACTTTGAGCATTTGCGAGGAAGCGCCAAGTGGTCAAAAAGAAAAATTCTTTTTTGACATGAAAATATGACTAATTTGCAACAATCTTGCATAACCAGAACTTTTTATATCGGATTTTTGCAAAACTGGAATTAATGCCACTTTTTGATTATTTCAAACCACTTTGCACTATACAGAGCTTTGTGTGTTCTCAGACAATTGCGGAGGACAAAATAAAAAATCCATTGACCAGATTTCTTATGGCTTTGACAGACATGAAAAGATTTGAAAATTGAGCAATTTTTCCCTGTCAGAGGTCATTCTTTCTTACCTTGTGACCGTGATTCTGGTATAATAAAAAAAGCTTTAAAAAATCACGACACAATTTACAGCCTTATGAAATAACCAGCATTGTTATCCAGTCAAGCAATAAACACTAGTTCATTCTTAAAGAATTGGACACCAACGAAGTACTTGAGTTCAAACTCAGTGGCCAAAGTTTTATAATAAAATGATAATACCTGAGGAAACTAAGACCAGAACTGTACAGAAAAACAAAAAAGTTAACTTTTTAATAAGTACGTTCATGCATTTCACATTTGACTCAAAGTTCTCTTCTCAAGTTGTTGCAAGGCATTTCATAGACTTAATCGTGGCACACACATTCAGCCTAAAACAACTGGGAATTAGTGAAGTAAATTTACCCACTACGATTGCTTATCCACTTAATAAAGTGCCAATCAAAGATAAAAAAATCAAAGACATCCAAAAACTGCTACGATACATTCCCGAGGAATACCTCTTGTTCTACAACGAAATCTTGGAATGAAACAGAAACCTTGAAGGACAAGCTCAACACAACAGCAGCAAAGAAGATGATTAAGAACTTTTTTTCAACATTTTTATTGTCACAAAGTTAGTCTTTAACATACATACGTTCTTGTATTGACAAAATATTTTTAATTCTTTTAAATAATATGCTTAATAAAGCGTGTGTCATAGTTAAAAGAATCTGTTTTTCACTGAAATTTCTACTAAAAGGGCCTCAGTCAAGCACTCTTATCGGTATTTTTTTATAGTAAAAAATTTTTTAAAAAACCTGGCTCCTTGGTTACAAATCAAACTATTTGCTACTAAGTTTTAATATTTTTTACACAAAAAAAATGTTGAGTCATATTTCGGTTAAACAATTTTTTTTGTTTTTTTCCAAAACCAGCTGATTTGGACTAAAGCCCTTTTACCATGTGCCGATTCAACTAAAACCTTCTTTTTTTCTTTTTTTTTATACTGTTATTTAGGTGCCCCAAGAAGACCTAACGGTCTTGTCACAGAGCACCGCGGATGTGCATTTAACCAGAAAGTTCACGCCTCCTTCCTTACCGTGACGCGAAAATATGCCCAAGGCTCGTTTCGAGCCTGGATCTCTTGCTTACTAACCACTGCGCCACGGCCGCACAATTTCTTTGCTTATCTTGCTAATGCTGAATCCTGCTTTTTAAATGCAATAGTTTGACCACATTAAACCAGAATAGCTCCAGGAACTATTCAATTTCAGGCAAGACTTAGAAATGTCAAACTTACCCGATACACTACAAAGGCAAGAGAAAATAATTTATCAGAAGAGAAATGCTAATCTTGTTATAGACTTTTTCCGGAAAACAAAATATTTCTTGAAAAACAAACAGAGACATGCCAAAAGCCAAATCCTCAATTGATGCTTGTTTTGAAACCCTTAGTAACAGCCAGTACAGAATGACTTCATTAAAATCACGTTATGCAATTTTTAAAATCAAAACCAGGATAACCGCAGAAACTATTTAATTTCAGGCAAGACTTACTCATTAGAAATGTCAAACTTATCCGATAAACTATTTAAAGGCAAATCAAAAATAATTTCTCAGCAGAATGGCAATCTTATTCTAGGATTGTCCAGAAAAATACAACGTTTTTATAAAAACGAAGAGACACTTCCCCAGACCCAAACCCTCACTCGATGCATGCTTTGAAAACAACAGTAGCAGTTACTACAAAATGACATCATTAAAATTACGTGAAATAAATTAAAAAATCAAAACCAGGATAACCGCAGGAACTATTTAATTTCAAGCAAAACTTACTAATTAGAAATATCAAACTCATCCAAACTACTTTAGGGTAAGGGAAAATAAATTTAGAGGTAAGAAATGCCAACAATTTTCTTGGCTTTTTCAGAAAACAAAATATTTATTAAAAAACAAATAGAGTTCTGCCCAATTCCGAACCTTTGGTCGAATCATGTTTTAAAACCTGTAGTAACAGCCATTACAGAATGTCATCATCAAAATCACGTGGCACAATTTTTAAAATTAAAACCAGGATAACTGTAGGAATTGTTTATTTTCAGGCAAAACTTACTAATTAGAAATGTCAAACTTTATCCAATAAACTACTAAAAGACAAGCAAAAATAATTTCTCAGAAGAGAAATGACAATCTTTTTTTAGGCTAATCAAGAAAAGTACAACCTTTTTATAAAAGCAAATAAAGACATGCTCATACCCAAACTCTCTAACCCAAACTCTCAGTCCATGCATGTTTTATACTACATGCAAATAAAGTTGCTTTTAAATGATACATACTTTATATCTTAAATAACTTTTTTCTATTCTGCTACCCTTTGCCTGTTCCTTCCTAATACTTGAGCTTCCTAATTCAAAGCTTGTCCTCTGACTTACGCCTTGAGACAACCTCTTATTAGCCTCCTGCAAAACTAAGCAAACACAACTCAATAAAAAGTCAAAATAAATCACAAAAAAAATTAAATGGTACAGGTAACATCTCTATCCCTCCCTCCCCCCTCCTCCCGCCTCCTTTAATCCTTATCTATATATCCTTTGCCTTTTTATTGCACATCTGTCCAACTTTTGATATTTTTATACTAACACTCATACTATATAATTAATTTATTCTTACTTCTCTTGGGCTATTGCGCCTCGATGTGTTCCAACCAGCACGCGTACCTTGTATCGTGAGCAAACTTATACACAAATATTAAAGAAGGTTTGAACTAGTTATTTTGTTCAACTTATGTTTTTCATAACCATTTTCGATAGAAACTGATGTAAGAAATTTTTTTTTTGGTTGAATGTTTTGTGGATAGCATATTCGTTTTGCACGCGTTAAAAAACCTTTAAATATACCATAAATTAAGCTAGATGATAAGATTAATGAAATTTATTTATACGTTTTTCTACATCTCTTTTCTAAAAACTTAAATCAGTTTTTACCATTTTATTTTGATTATTCTGTAGAGTAATGTCTAAAAAATTTAACTTTTTGTTGTAGTTTTCCGTTCTGAATTTTTTGTTTGAATTAATTGAGTTTAAATAGATTAGGAAAATGGAAGCATCGTTGATGTTATTAAAACGCGCATGGCAGTCTTTAACATAACGCTTGAAGTTATAGGTTTGCAACTATGGGTTATCGAAAAGATAAAGACAAGGCTTTATCTTCTATATTTTACAAATAAGGTTCCAATGTGACAACCATGAGAGATAATTTTATAGGAACAGAATTGTTTAGAGTTCTAATTTGATCGTTCAAATTCTTAACAATTTTTAACACAAAATTCTAATAAAATTGATACGGATGAATACGGAATCATTAGTTTTTATAAAGGGTTATGTAATAATTTGGTAAATTCTGATAAAATTAGAGCAGTCTTAATAATAACTAGACTGCTTAAACTTTACTGGAGCAGCTTTTTTTTTTCAATCCATAACTAAAAAACATTTACATGCAAGAGAATTGTTTGTCTAGCCTTTTTATGATAGTAAAGAGAGAGTGGTGCACAAGTTTTTAATAGTTATTTTTGTAAACAAATTCAATAATTTTTGTATTCTAATCAAACTTCATAAAACATTGAAAAATTATTTATTTGAAATATTTTTAGATGTATTTATGAGTCACCCAGTTGTTAACCATTAACAACAAACGTTATCTTTAGGTGAATATTATAATCAAATTCAAACTTACCATACTTTTACGCATGTTTTAACAGTCAACAGCTCATACAAAGTAAGTCAGCAGCTTTATTTCTAATTTGATAGGTTTTAACTTTAAATCGTTAGCGAAAGACCAGGTAAGATGACATATGTTTTAAAAATCCATAGTTTTTGCAATTCAAACTCAAAATTATTCACAAGTTATCCATAATATTTTGTTATTCATCCATGTACAGAATCCCGGATTCTGTTGTGACTCTTGAACATGTTGAACAAATGTTGTTTATCCTCATCCACTCTCGGTTATGTATAGTTTTTCAACAAAAATAAAATAGTTTTAAATTTAATTTGTAAAATATTTTCTAGGAGTTTCTATTCTCCTCACACAAATATTGTATATTTCCTGGTTCATTTGACCAAACTTTGTTAAAATAGATCAAAATTTTTACTTTTATTTAAGAGGACGCATATTTTACAATTGGTGTCAAATTCTTTTTTCTAAATTCCCACAACTACATAAATTCCTACATAACTTTCTTTTACCCCCTTGAGTATAACAATCTTAACCAGTTTTTCTTCGTGTTATTTATATATATATATATTTTTTAATTTCTTTCATAATATGGACGCTAAGTATGAATCAATATCAGTTTTTCCTACATTTTGAGTAAGTTCTTATAACAAAAAAAAAACTAGTTTGTTATACAAAAATTTATAACTTTCTTTTTGTTTGCACAACTATCTGTGTAACATAGGCCAATATAGTACGGGCAAGCTTTTTTTTTACAGTTTCACAGAGCGAACTGAAAATTTGACAGTACATTTTAATAAAAACTATTCCAGCTTTATATTGAATATCGTTGTCTTTACCTCACAAATTAGTTCCAAAAAGTATTTTAATATTGTTTCTGGAAAATTCTTCAAAATCTGAACTCAAAGAATTTGTTCCAGATGTATATGTATTAATTTTTATATATTTGCTTCTTAGAATGACTAATTACAGCCCCAGTCCAGATTATTACACGCGCAGTATTTTTTAATAAACAATTGTTTTGCCTGAGTTTATTGCAATATTTTATGGATTTTACTTATGGATTTTAACATATCCGATTTTTAATGCTTCTTTAAACTAAAATTCAATCATATAAAATATGTCTAAGAATTTATAAACTTTTTTTTTATTATTAATTCAGCTATGATGTTCCCTCTAATCTTAAAAGTTATTGTTGAAATCTAAAATATTTTTTTGTAAATTAAGTACTCTTTTATATTTGATTTTTCGTTCTTTATTTAAATATTGCTTTATTACAAATTGTTATATATTTTATTTTCATATTTTTCAATAAATACTCTTTATAATATACGTAGATAGTGTGGCTCTCGTAAATACGTGCTCCTTAATTAATTTATTTATTTTTTGTTTTTCTTTTTTACTTTTCTTTCAGTTTTTCTTGTTTACTTGATTATTATTCTTAACATGAATATTGTTCTTGAAGTATTTCTTAAACTAATTGTTATTTATTCTTACATTTATAATTTTCAATAAATAATTTGTAAAGTATAAATATATTATACGGTTATTGCAAACACGTACGATTGGGACTCGGTGATAAGACAAAATAATGTCTTCTTCTTGCCCCGCCAGTATTTTTATTTATAAATTTTTAAATTGTAGAAGTTATTAAACGAGAAATAAACAAACAAACAAAAGTAATTCTATTTAAATACTTCAAATTTTTATCTATTTTTAAGGTAAAACATCACAATGTTAGCCAATTAATACACTAATGTAAATAAGTGCAAATCGGTTTTAATCAAGTTTTCTCGTGCGTCAGTTGGGACGTGTTTTTATCGCTTTGTGCGCTGTGTGTATTTGATTCGCAGTTTTGTACTAGACAGTTGTTTGTATGTGTTTCTGTGCAACGTTTAAATAATCAATAGAAACATTTTTTTAATTTTTGGTAAAGAAAGACGATTTTTCGCCACCTAAAAAAGCTAAATTAAAGATCATCGTTCATAATAAAATATTTTCAAACCACAAAGTACCAATAAGATTAAATATTTCTGTGGCCTACAACGAATATATAAAAAAACTAAACTAGCAAACGTATTGAACCCGAAATGAAAAGAATGTGGCAAGAAAGAATGTGAGAAGAAGCCTTTTTTTACCAAAATGAAAGAAAGGTAAGTAAGATGTTTAAAAAATCAGCCAGGAAAACAGATTTGCTACCACAAAACTGATAAATTGCAAGACGTTAATGTGAATGCTTTTCAGCACACTGTTTAAAAAAAAATAAAAAACTTGGGTTTAAAGACTTACCGGCATACCAGAAAGCTCAAATTAATCTCAGCAATATGAACAAAGCGTCTAAAGTGGTGGTGCGATAAAGATACTTCTGGAGTTAGGTAAATTGAACTTCTGGAGATAGGTCATTTTCTATAAAATAAAGGAAGACCAGCACGGACTTTTTTTTCTCATTTTCACAGATTTGCTTCAGCAATGATGCACATTTAAAATTTTGAACAATAAAGCTCTGATTGTACGCTTTCGTCATAAAAAAAAGTTTCATCCTTTCTGCATAGACTTTTAAGCTCCTTACAAAAATGATAACTTTGTCAGTTATCAGCGGCAAAGTTAATGAGGCAAAACTCATGCAAAGAAGTCCTAGAAAAATAGTTGCTTCTGTAGCTCAAAGAATCGTTTCTAAATAGTAAGTCCATTCTTTTTATGCAAGATAAAACTTCTTGCAACACAGCCCATGATCCCAATTATACCGTGTGATCTCATTCCAGCATGGGGCAAATTCACTAAGTATATGAATCTGAAGGAAAATTTACTATATACGAGTTCAATTTGTATACGCTCGAAAGGGAAATTCTAGACTTTTCACATTTATCCAGCGCACTTATTAGAAAGAAACTCATTAGTCTGATTGATTTATATGATAAAAACAAAAAGAAATTATCTGATAAATTCACTGCAACATTTTCTAAATAACTTAATGTCATCAAAATGAAAAGAGAATGGAAAAGCATGGAGGATAAAGACCTCTAATAGAGGCAAATTAGGAGTGGAGGAAAGATTGGTTACTTGATGGTCAAAAAAGCTTTGGAATTGATCAACCCAAGAAAAAAAATCCAACTATCAAAAGTTCAACCTCAAGCTTCTGTCTCATCGCAAGCTTTACTAGCAGAATTTTTGTATTCTGAAACCTCTGCTTCTTCACCCGAGTTCAATTCTCCTAAACGTCGTTTTCTCCTAAAGGCAAACCGAAATACCATATATCAAGCACAGCGGGTTTACTAGTACTGAAAAATTAAATTTTTACATATAAAGCACATGATTTTCTTGCAGCCATTGCTGAACAGGGTCATGTGTTGGTTCCAAGTAATCTCTGCAGGACAGAAAATAAAGCTTAATATTGTTCAAAAATTTCAAAGCAATAATCCCTATTGTTTTCAGGTTGATAGTAAAAGAGGAAGAGTATCAAGTAGTATCAAAAGTATGCCAACCAAAATCAAACTTAGTATTCTTATATATGAGAGTCTGCTGCGACCATTTACGAGGAATTAGATCAGCTAAGTGATGAATATAATGCTTGCGTCAGTATTTGCATGATAATCATTGAAATGACCGTAGTAAATCGTGGTCGTTAGGGATTGTAAATCTCATATAGGATGATTGTCTTGAGCAAGGGCTTTTAGAAACCATAATATGTCAGCGCCATGTATTTGATCTTCTTCTGAAACATGGCATGAATTTTCTTACTAATATCCAACGAGCAAACCAGAACTCTACTATTCATTCATTGACAAATTAACAAAAAAGCTATGTCTCTCTTCAAGCTGAGGTTAAAGTGAAACAACTTCACTTTGGCCTCGAATCAGCTGGAAGAAACTCCCAAATTTATATTAGTCAAAATGGAACTCATAGGGGATATATGATGTTATAGCATTTTTTCTAATTCCAGAGTGGCGCAGCATTCTCGCTCCAGAACGCAGCTTCATCTGCTACAAATTGGCAAATTTTTGTTTCCATTCGTCAAAACAGCAATAAAGCGTTCTTTGATGTACTGCTAACCTCACTCATTAATATAAAATGCAAGAAAGCAATTAAGTGCTTAAAGGCGCATCGGTTGTGAAATCGAAAAAAAATTGAATTTGTGAAATTTATTTTCGTTGGTTAAATATTTTATTATATATTTTTTAAATAATCGATTACTCTTAAACTGACAAAGAGCTGTATTATATCTAACAGAATATAATACAGTTATATATATATATATACATGTATGTATGTATGTATGTATGTATGTATATATATATGTATGTATATTTATATATATATATATATATATATATATATATATATATATATATATATATATATATATATATATATATATATATATATATATATATATATATATATATATATATATATTGAGAGAGAGAGAGAGAGAGAGAAACTTGTATTATATAAAACCCTGGCTAAAACAAAATAATACCAAAAAATACTACACCATACAGATAAAAAATTATCTGTATCGTATTTTCTTTCAATATATAGTGTTTTTTAGTATTCTTTTGTATTCCTTCGTATTCTTTTAGTATTTTTTAGTATTATTTTGCTTTAAATTAAAGTGTAATTTGTTTCTCGTCTTGTATAGGAATTTTTGCTGTTTTTCCTGTTTATATTTTTGTACGGAAACTTTCTCCGCACCCTGTATATATATATATATATATATATATATATATATATATATATATATATATATATATATATATATATATATATATATATATATATATATATATATATATATATATATATATAAATTCAAAAATAGTTACAAAAGTGAAACAAATTAGAAAATCCAATAAATCTTTTTTCAAAAATATATCACAAACTTTAGATGGAAATCAAGTCTTTCTATGTAATTCCCAAAATTCACAAATGTCAAGAAATTATTGACAAAGTAAAAGAGTCAGGCTCTTTATTTATTGAAATAACCACCAAAAAATCTCAACGGTAGACCAATTATTGCTGGAATAAATTCATCTACATCTCATTTGAGCCAGTTTCTCCATATAATTTTGTCTCCTATTGTAAAGAAACAAATGTCTTTTATTACAGATGACTGGGATTTCCTCAGAGTAACAAAACGATTCATTTTATAAAATATTTTTAAATGGTATTAAAAAACTGTAAATCTGTAACTAAAAGTTAATCAAAAATGAATTTTCATTTTAACGTCACTTTATTTGCCTATGTCTCCTTGCTTTTGAATGTTTTTTTATAATTAAAACCTCAAGTTGTTACCGATGCGGCGGAGGAAGGGGGGAAAGAAAACATTTAAATTTTTTTTTTTTTTTTTTTTAAATAAGGAAACATTAAAAATAATCTAATATTATAATGTTTAGCAGAAACTTTAAAGTCTAGAAGTATCATCTTGGAAAGACTATTTAAAAGTGAAGAAGATTCAAAAGCTGAGTCTGTATTTTATAACAGATTTTCTTATAAATTTAAGGAGTTATAAAATTCGTCATAAAAATGATTTAATTAAAAATAAATAATTTAATTTAAATTATAAAACTATTAACATGATTTGACAAGTTAAAAGCATCATTCTAGGTTAAGGTTGCTCAAGTCGTACCAGTGCTTTATTTTTGCATGGTTATTAAGGTGCTCCCAGAGGTCCTTACGGTCTAGCCACAGAGAACCGCGGAAGAGCATTTAACTAGAAACTTCACGCCTCCTTCCTAGCCAGTGTCGCTTATTGGGCTAGAGCTGTTATTGAACCATAAACTTCTTGGTTCTGAGCCAGATCTCTAACCACTGCGCCGCGGCTGCTTAAGCTGTACCACTTGAACTCTGAACGAATCACCGTTGCAACAGCTCAAACAACGGAAAGCAAATATACATCTGAGTCAACTAAGTTTCGTTACGCATCATTGTCTGTCGTACACAAACCTCATTATAAATCTTCTTAACAATTTATTTCAATTTTCTTAACATTTTTTACCAATGTTTGGAAGATAATTATGCAAGTAAATTACGGATTAAATTAGGTTCTTTATTAAACCCAAACTTAAAAAAAGTAGTATAATGATTTAGCTGAAACAAAATCTTATGTAGTGTTGTTATCGACTTCGAATAAATCGAGTAAAAGTCGACTAGTCGAAAGTCAAAATTAGTTAACTTTAAAAAATCAAATAGTCTATTTAATTGACTACCCAGTCGTCTAGACGTACCAAGGACGTCCAGATGTCCGTAAGACGTACTACGGACGTTTTTTTGACGACGCATGCCCACTGGGTATAGGTCTTCTTCTAATCGATTAAAAATCAATTAAATCAGTTCCTAACATCCTTATCTCTATTTTAACTTTATCAATATTTAATTTTGTTATGACTAATTAACAATTGACTAATAATAAACAATCAATTAATCTTCCGTTAAAACTGTCTAAACTGTTTATTAATAAAAATCAAATTAAACGTGACAAATGCACAAAATTTTTGGGAGTACTTTTTGATGAAAATTTGTCATGGAGAAACCATTTTGGTCTTCTTGAAACAAAGGTGTCCTCTGTAATAGGTGTTTTGTATAAGTCAAGACCTTTTCTCGATAGTAAATCACGTAATATGCTTTACTTTAGTCTTGTACATAGTCAGCTTTTGTACGCAAATATTGTATGGGCCAGCACCCATAAAACCAAATTGCTAAAATTGCAAAGTCTGCAAAACCATGCATGTAAAGCAATTAATTATTTAAATAGGTTAGTAAACCCGGCCCCAGTGATGAAAAGCATGATGGTTCTAGATATTGAGAAACTTAACACATTACAGATATTAATTTTTATGTATAAATATAAAAACAATCTTCTACCAAGCGTTTTTTCAGATAACTTTCTTATATCATTTTCTGAAAAATATAATCTGCGTTCAAATACCAGGAACGACTATCAACTAGGAAAAATTAAATCACAGCTGTCAAGTTTTCTAATTACAAACCGAGGTCCATCAATATGGAATCGTTTCCAAAATAAAAATATTAAAGACCTAAAAAGCATTTCATCGTTTAAACAACAAACTAAAATGCATCTCCTAAATTCCTGACATATATATTATAGTTTACAGTATTTGTTTTCAGATTTTTTTGTGTTTTTTCTTTTTATTTATTTTTTTATTTTTTTCTTCTTATGTGTTTTAATTTTATTAAATTTTTTATTTTTTCTTTAAAAATTAAAGTGTTTTTTTTATTTTTATTTCAATAGTGACTAAAGGGGCTCTATGAAAAGGTTGTGATGATAAAACGCATCATCCTTACCTTCTTTGAGTCCCTGACTGATTATAACATTGTATATATATATTATAAATTAAAAAGATTAAAAACGTTTTTTATAAAGGTTTTTTATGTTTACGATGTTATTTATTTTATATGAAAAATTGTAGTATTGTTTAATCAGCGAAATAAAAGTTAAATAAAAAAATAAAAATAAAAAATTAGTTAAGATATACATAGATTATTTGGTAACGATGAAATGTTTATAAAGGTTGAGCAATGTGTAAAAATAGTGTATTTTTTAATTCAATCAAAATATGACATTAACTTAACTCTTATGTAGCACCACTCCATGTTTTCTTTTCTTCAATATAGTAACTCGTTGATTCTTTTTAAAACAAAATGTTAAGTATCAGTTAAAAATGCTAAAGAATGAGAACTTTTATAAATCTGCCACCCCAAAAATTAGGCCTTGCAAATTCTTTGCTTAAATTGTTGTGAAAAACGAGATAAAGATTTAAAATATTTTGAAAATTTTTGTCTTTAAATTCAATTGAAATTTTACAATTATTCTAATATTTAGTTAAATTCAATATTACGTAATGACTGCTAAATAATAGCTACCAATGGACATTTTTATCGATTGGTTTAACTCTCTTCATGCATTATTAACGATTAAAATAATTACCTCTGGCTATTAATAGTAATGATTGATACATATAAATCCCTTCAAACAGTATTTCTGCATAAAGTAATTCTTGTTAAACGCACTTAAAAGCCGTGCAGCTTAATGTATGAGAAACTAGGGATGGCAATCCCCGAATCCCGGGATCCCAGAATTTCGAACAAATTGTTCATCCCATAATACCGGGATTAGTCTCCCTAATTTCCCGAAACTTTGGGATACAACAAGTTTAAGCTTGATTTGTACGTCATAATTTATACATCATAGTTTATACATCATAATTTGTACATCATAAAACGTAAATATAAACTTTGGTATAGAAGCTATATGGTTTCGTAGCTGTTTATTTTCTTTGCAATGTTTTCTTTTTATTCTCTCTCTTTCTGTATTTTATCGAAAATACAAACTAAAAACATTATTGCTTATCTGCAAAATATTTGCGAATAAACATATAAAAAATGTATATATAGTATAATATTAAAACTAATATATTATTAAAAATAAATTTTAGCTCTAGTTGATGGAAAGATCGATGGTATTTAATAGAAAGTATACTTTAATTTTATTTTAAATTTTCTTATTCATTCTAATTCCACCAGGTTACTTCATAAAAAATCCCAGAAGTTTTTGTACCAAAAATAAAAGTACCCAAAATATAAAAATTATGATAAACCTGATAAAGTATTTTGATTCGGCAGATATAATAATAGCAGCAGATCTGAGTAGTGATAGTTGTATTCAGTTAAACCAGGCTTTTTCAAGCTAAGAATGTGTATTGAAATTATTTTAGTTAGATTATCATTAAATAAATCATTTTTGAGTATTTGATGACTACTTAAAAGTTAGTTCTTCTCATGCTTAACTTTCTACCATTGCGTTTTTTTCTATTCAAACCGGGATTATCTAGGGACAAATTTCTCAATCCCGAAAACCTGGGATTAAGTATGTAGCATAATTAAATAAGGATTTGGATATGTGGCATGAATTTTTGTCATTCCTAGGTGAAACAAGACGAAAAACAATGAAGAGTTATTTTATACTACTCCCTTGATGAAATTTTAATAAAAATTTAATTTTCATTCTTTTTTTTATGGTATAAACAAAATGTCAAACAAAGCTTTCATGAAAGTAAAGTCTGGAATTATTTTGTAAAAGACAATGATTCTAAAATAACAACGTGTAAACATAAAGATACTATAACAAACGAAATTTGCAACAAAAAGTTAAATACAATAAAAATACTAGCTCAATAGCAAACCATTTGTATAGGAACCATGTATTAGTATTGAAAAGTCTAAACTTCCATGTTTAACAACTATTCATGAATCTATCATCTAGCTGTATTTGCAAATAATTTTCTCACTCTCGCTTATATTGTTCACGTTTGCAGAAATATAGAGGTTCAGAGGAATCTGTGTGTAATTTTGTTCTTCAACAAGTCAACCTCTGTCGATTGTTGATTAGTTATCAAAATGCTAGCTTTCTTTTATAACAAGTACAAACTAAACGAATGTTTACCAACTGAACGAATGTTTACCAACTAAACGAATGTTTACCAACTAAACGAATGTTTACCAACTAAACGAATGTTTTCCAACTAAACGAATGTTTACCAACTAAACGAATGTTTACCAACTAAACTAATGTTTTCGTATGAAATAGTGCGGCTTTAAATTGAATCATTTTAAGTAAAGGTAATGCATCTTTTAAACAAAGCTGAATTTTACCATCTAACAAATTTTGTCTAGATAGACATCACTACCTTGCATTCACACACCAGCACCACTATACATTTTATTGATCAAAATATTTGTTAATAATGGATTCGCACTGCATTAATGCACAGCCTAAAAGCTCATACTAGCGCATATATATCAGAGCAAATCAAGTTAATTCTAAATAAATGGAAAATAATTGAGAAAATACTTTAAACAAGTAATGACACTGCTGCGAATACCAAACATTGTCCTGAAGATCTAATTAATAAATTGTACATACCTTGTTTTTGTCATAGAAGAAAGGCACCTATGATGGCATACTTAACTTTGAAGCTTCATTATTAAGTATCCTGAAGACCAAGAACAAAAGTTTTGATATGGATACATTCTTTGTTGCATGTAGAACAATAATAGCCTTTGGAGTTTTTATCAGTTTTATTTTTTAATTAGTTATTCTTTTTTTTTAAAAAAAAGCACAAGTATGCCATCATAGGCATTTGCTGTTCCTATGATGAGATAGGGGAGGATGGAACTGGTTAGCATCAAGGGTAACTTAACAATTTCATTTGATCTATGAGTCTTCCCTCAGAAATGCCAGAAATTACGCTTAATCATCGTAATTAACCCTATCATGCTACATAGCAGCGGTGTAGAATTTTGCCCATGCGCATAAGAGATATTGCGTTTTATGTGTTTTTTGAACCAATAATTTTTTAGTGAAGTAAAAATTCCTTTTTACTTCACTAATAAATATGTTGCTTTTATGAAAAAAAAGGTTTTTTCCACTCGTCAATATTGCAACACATCTAACATCATAGGAAAAAATCATCATTTTCATTTAAACAAGCTATGTCTGTCTTGTTCAAAAGACAAAATTAAAATAAATATTCCACTAAATGCTCAAAACTTGGAAATAAAATGCATGAAAATTTCATTTCTGCACAGTTAATAATAAAATCATAATCTTAAATATTTAAAGAGATTAAAAATACAACAGCACATCCCAAAATTTTTGTTGATTATAAAAGCAATATTTGTGCCTGAGGGACGTATTTTTACTAAAACTAATGTAAATTCAGTATAGACATGTTGGTCTAATTACTTTTTCGCCATAACCAATATTTTTGATATACCATCATAGGCGCTATCCCATCATAGGCGCCTTTCCCTTATATTAAATTGTTAAACATATTCTTTTAAATGAGAATGAGCAATTAACCAAAAAAAACCATTGCGTCTCCATGATTTTAAAGAAACGTAGGAAACTGGTAACTGTTTGGTTTATTTAAAGAAACGTAGGAAACTGGTAACTGTTTGGTTTATTTAAAGAAACGTAGGAAACTGGTAACTGTTTGGTTTATTTAAAGAAACGTAGGAAACTGGTAACTGTTTGGTTTATTTAAAGAAACGTAGGAAACTGGTAACTGTTTGGTTTATTTAAAGAAACGTAGGAAACTGGTAACTGTTTGGTTTATTTAAAGAAACGTAGGAAACTGGTAACTGTTTGGTTTATTTAAAGAAACGTAGGAAACTGGTAACTGTTTGGTTTATTTAAAGAAACGTAGGAAACTGGTAACTGTTTGGTTTATTTAAAGAAACGTAGGAAACTGGTAACTGTTTGGTTTATTTAAACATATTAATAAGCTTATTTCTCAGCTAGTTAGTTGTGCTGAGTTAAAAAATATGAAAATATTTATAACGTTTTGACAAAGACGTCATAATTAAGCCAGTGAACAAAGATAAAAAATATTTGTTATTAAAAAGTTAGGGATTTGAAATCATTGCTAAACTAATTAATTTATTTGAGCCAATACATGATTTAACAAAAATTTTGAGGGGATCACAATATACCACTTATTCAATTATATTACCGGCTGTTTATAAGTTAATTGTTTGTTTTGCAAACTTTAAAAGGTAATCAAGCAATCGTACATTTATGAACCTCGCCATCAAGTTCAAAGACAATTTTAATTGAAGGAGTGAAAATTTTCTCAAAATTGAAAAGTTATACGCAGATAAATATTTAGATCCTTGATTTTTTACTTTAAAATTTATATATATAAAAAAGCTCATTCTTCAGTTGTTCAATTGAGCAAAAAGTTGCTGCTCACACGAATAGGTCTTGAGTTGTTTAGCAGGAGTCATCCAAAAGTTTTATTCATTTCATAGAGCCTAAAAAATCAATTGTCAATTAAATGATTATTATTAAAAAAAAGTTATTTAAATATTTCGACTGAACCGACTTTTAGTTGACTTTGAAAAATACATTATTCGACTTAGTCGACAGTCGAATTACTTCAAAGTCGTAACAACATTAATCTTAAGTCGCACCCATATCAGTTTTGTAAATACCGGTACGAGTTAAATAACTATTCTTTTTTTCATTCTTATTTTTAGACCATAATTTTGTCGAGTCAATTAAAGCAAATTTATAAAAAGTGGAAGCAAGAAGATATGGAAGGGGCGTTAACCAAACTATCGGAAGGAGTTTTTGGGTTCAATTAAGTTCATAGATAATGTAATATCCCTAAATCAACATTAAGGCGTTATTTTAAAGAATTAAATGAAAATATCAAATTTGAAATATCTAAAGCTATTACTGCAAATATAGAGAAAGAGCTTGCTATGCATGTTCTCAACTTGGAATCAGATTTCCATGGGCTTACATCAACTGATCTGAGAAGACTTATTTATCGATTGGCAAAAAAATATGAATTATCTTATCTCTTCAGTAAAGAAAAAAACATGTTGTTGGGAAGAAGTACTTCTACAAATTTATGAATGGTAATCCTCCTTTATCTTTGCGTATGCTCATAATTGCCGATTAAAAATAAAATTAATGGCTAGGGCCAAGGTATACAATAAAGATAATGTTTATGGATTTTTTTGATAAATACGAATCCATATAATGAACATGAACATGAACACAACTTTTCTCTAACCAGATAGATAACATTACGAAACAGGGTTGCCACTGTTTACAAACCATTAAAAATAATTGTCCAGAAAAAAAAAAAAATTAAACAGTGGGTACTGTACTTAGGTGCTCCATAAATGGATGAATAACCTCTAAACTTTTTTGTTGAATGCTTGCAACGTTTTATCAAGATTTAAAAGAAAAGATTTCAAGAAATATAAGAATATGTACTTTTTCTTTTGGATGGACACAAGACTCATATAAAAAATATTAAATATTATTTTTTTAAATATAAAAAATATAAAAAATATCATTTTTTTAAACTTTACTCGTTTTAGTACAGATAAGAATATTTATAAAAACGATACTAGGGTGTTTTAAACCAACGATACTAGGGTGTTTTTTTTGATTTTAAAAAGTAAATGTCGTGGTTTAGTGCTCCCTCTGTTCCTTGAATATATGCGGTGGTCAATATAAATTTAGAACCCACTCTTACATCTTCTATCCTTAAATACCAAGTTATTAACATTTCCATATGAATTTACAAAGTTATGATAATTTAAGCTAAGTTAAAAAGTGAATTTTGTGAACTTTACAGTTTTTTTAAGAAATATCAAAATATATAAATGTATTACGATAAAGAGTATTACGATACGTAATTGAAGTCAAAAAAAGGTATCTATGCAGCGTGAATTGTCTGGTCAAGCTTTTATATTTTTACTGCGTAAATTAATAAATTGTCTGGTTCAACCTTTTTATTTATGAAATTTGGCTGGTTTTATCAAAAAAAAGGTTTTAAATTAAAAAGATTTTTGGGTTTTGATGTAGGATTGTAGGAAATATTTTTGAAAATTAGAAGCTTTAAAAGCATACATAAATAAATATTACTTTCGTAAAGAAGAAGTATTTTTGAAAAGCAGTGATATAATCAATAAATGTACTGTATATATAAAGTATATTGATGAATTTAATCATTTTATAATCACTGACAACAATTTTGACTATTACTCTACAACTGTAAAAGTTGGTGTGGATTCTGGGTAAAAATTTTTTGAAGGTCGCTATGAATGTTATTAATATTATTATTCGACCTGACTAAAAACGCTGGATTTAAATTTTGTTTTGTAGTTAGTATTGTAAAGGAAGAATTAAAAAACAATGGAATTCCTCGGATATTAGTTGATCCTCTTAATCTTCAAAATATTGGTTTTGTTGCATGAGATTTGTGTGTGAAAAATAATCCTTTGGTTCTACAAATCATTCTGGAAAATATAGTTATATAATATAGTTGATTTTTTGTTTGGAGAAAAAAGTCTTTTGGATGATGGAAAAAACAAACACTTAGTTGTGTTAAATATCATTACAGTAAACACAAAGAAGCTGGAAAACAAAAATCAAAAATGCCTCATTATTTAATTAAATTTTAATATCTTAAAAAATATCCAAACACAATTACTGAAAACTTATTACTTAAGTACTTCCAGTACTTCCAGTGTTTGTGCTTGAATTTTTTTTTTAAGATATTAAAATATGATTAAATAATGAGGCATTTTTAATAGGTCTAAAAGTACTTAAGTACTTTTAGTACTCAAAGTACCAGTACTTAAGTAAGTACATCCAGTACTTAAGTAAGTACATCCAGTACTTAAGTAAGTACATCCAGTACTTAAGTAAGTACATCCAGTACTTAAGTAAGTACATCCAGTACTTAAGTAAGTACAAGTAGCTTTTTTTTCCCATTTCGTTTTCTTTTTTTCTCTTTCATATATTCAGAGCCGTGGCTAGGCTCCCCGCACCCTATGGGGAAGGGGAGAGATTACAGCAATTTTAAGGGTCCCATTCGGAAAATAAGGGGTCCTTTTGCAAATTTAAGGTTATTTTTTTTTGGTAATATCTACAAATTTTTATGATTTTAGGGCCCTAATGATAGGTTTGCGAGGAGGTGGGTCTCCGACCCACCTATTACGGCACTGCACATATTATTATTACATATTTCCTTTTTTTTTATATAATATAGGGGAGAGTTGCCTAAATTGGAACACTTAAGGAATAAATATTTATTCACTAAAGATGGCTTAACTATGAAAACATTTATGATTTGATTAATATAAACAAGCAATTGTTAAAAGTATAGTAGGGTTGCAACCCTACCATACTTTTAACTTTATTTTTACTTGATTGATTGCACTGTTATTGTAAATAAATTTGTTTTTGCGAAGATACCATTTTGTTATAATCAAGGCAACTGGTTTCCTAAATTGAAACACTTTGATTCCTTAATCAGAACAGGCTTTTTTTTTAAAAAACAACCAGTAAAATCAACAAAAATTTATTAAAAATGATATTTATCTTTATAGTGAGAATTTAAATTGTTCATTCAAAACCTATAATAGAATTAATATTACCCTGACAAACTGAAAGTCTACAAACAAAAAGTTGTATAAAAGCTTTACCCGTTCTCTTAATTTATTGATTAAAAATCACTAAAGAAAGTATTATTTTTAAGGTTTATGGTTGTTACTAAGTATTTTTAAATTGTGCTTGAACTATTTCTACAACCCTTTGATTTTATTACTGATTAAGTAATTTATATTTTAATAAATAGACCAACAAGGGTAACTGCAACATCTGCCTCGTTAATAGACAATATCATAACAACTGACACATCTTATAATTTACTAAAAACAGGAGTAATTAAAAGTGATACCTCGGATCATTCTCCTATTTTTTTATCTATAAATATTAATACAGATTCGATATTACATGAAAAACAGGTCATTATCAAACGCTTTATTAATGATAAAAATATTTTATCATTTAAGGAACAATTATCCTTAATAAACTGGAATTCAGTAAGTAATTTGTCAGAGGCAAATAATATGTATAATGCATTTTTTAAAGTTTTTATGAAGTTTATGATGTAAACTTCCCAAAATGTAAAATTAATAAAAAAAAAAAAAGCTTAAAATCACCATGGGTAACAAAAGACCTTAGAAAATCCTCAAAAATAAAACAAAAACTATATATTAAATACCTTAAAGCAAAAACAATTGAAAGCAAAACACTCTATAAAACCTTTACCAAACTATTTGAAAATAAAAAAAAAAAAACCTTAAAAGAAAGTATTACAGCGACTTATTTGATAAATATAAAAACGACTATAAGCGAAAATGACAACTTGTTAATGAAATCACTTGGAACAATAAAATGAAAATATGCTCTTTGCCAAAGGCAATTAAAATAAATACTGGCATTTTTTATAACCCTACCATAATAGCAAACGTAATAAACAAGTTCTTTGTATCAGTTGGACCAAACCTAGCCAATAACATCCCCATAATTAATAATTCAATCAATTCAAAAAAAGATTTGACTTCCCCTGAAATATCTTCTCTAAATAAATTTAAAGTATCTTTTGATGAATTTGAGATTGCTTTCAAAATGCTTAAGACTAATAAAGCAATTGGTCCAGACGATGTAAACGGGAATATTGTTATTGGTTCATATGACATAATTAAAAATATATACGTGCTTAATAAACCAAGCTGTATTTCCCGATAAACTCAAAATAGCTAGAGTTACCCCAATTTTCAAAGGAAGAGAACTTACAAACCTCAATCATTATCGCCCAATATCAGTTCTCCCAGTTTTTTCAAAAATTCTAGAAAGAATATTATATAATAAAATATTTAACCACTTTTCAGAAAACAAAATATTATATAATAACCAATATGGATTTAAAAAAAATAATTCTGCAGAACATGCAATACTTCAACTAACAAGAAATACTGGTGATTCATTTGAAACATCGCAATACACATTAGGTATTTTTATAGATCTATCGAAAGCTTTCGATACTATAGATCATGAAATTCTTTATAACAAACTAGAACAATATAGAATCACTGGAAATACTTTATTATTACTAAAGAACTATTTAACTAATCGTAAACAGTTTATTCAAATAGACTCATTATTATCATCAAATTTATTAAATATAGCTTGTGGAGTGCCACAAGGCTCAATACTAGGCCCATTGCTGTTCCTGATATACATCAATGATCTCTACAAAGCCTCAAACTTAATGACAATTATGTTTGCGGATGACACTAATCTTTTTTTAACCAGCAATGATCTACCAACATTATTTAGAAATATGAACACTGAGCTTATTAAAATCTCTGACTGGTTCAAATCAAACAAATTATCAATTAATATAGAAAAAACTAAATGGATGCTTTTTTACCCAAATAATTATTTTTATTAAATGGAAACACCACGTTAACAACCTAAATAACAAAATTACTAGAACTATAGGAATATTATATAAATCAAGAAGTTTCTTAAATAAACATACTTTAACTCAATTATATTATTCCTTTATTCACTGCCATATTAACTACGCTAACATTGCTTGGGGTAGTGTGAACAAAAGTATACTAGAACCTCTTCATCTTCAACAGAAACACATTGCACGTCTTATAAACTTTAAAGACCGTTTTACTCATGCCAGGCCTCTCTTACTTGAAATGAATATTTTAAATATATATTAGCTAAACGTTTATAATATTTTATGCTTTATGTATAAATGTAAAACCAACGATTCCCCTGCTTCCTTTCATAACCTATACTCAATAAAAGAAAAAAACAAGTACAATCTACGAAATGATAATTCTATTCGACTACAATTTTCGCATACAAATTTTGGTAAATCTTGTGTTTCTTTCCGAGGAGCCTTTCTTTGGAATAAAATAGTTTTGAAACATTTTGACTTTTCTCATGAATGGACTTATACCTCTTATAAAAGGAAACTTAAGAAAATTATTTTGTCTATTGATAATATACTTTTATACTTTTAATAGGAAATTTATTTGAAAATTTCTATTTTTTATTTAAATTATGTTTTTCTTCTAATTTTGTTAAACACAGTTTTTTTTTATTTATTTTAAAATATGTAACACGTAAATTTGTAACGAATTTGCAGCGGTTCTCGACGACAAGACCTTAAGGTCTTCTACGAGTCTCCGCATTCTTTTTTTTTTATTATTTATAGTAAAAATCCTTACTTGTAATTGTTTATATTATTATATCTTAACTTGTAATTTTATAAATATTGAAGAAATGTAAAAAAGAAAAAAAAGAAAAAAAAAAAAAAGTAAGGAAAACGTTAAAGTTCCAATCAAGGAAACTTTGGACTATTTTGTTACATCACTGCAATATCATGCTTGCAACAACTTATAAGATAAGTTTATATTGTTATTTGCATTTTAAATCCCATCGACTCAAACACAAAAGACCGTATAACCTATAGCAGTATAGTTTACACAGCGCAATCAATAAAGTGTGAACACAAAACTAGATTACCGAAAAAAAAATGACGTAAAAAAACTTTAAATCAATGGTGCACATGCATTTTTTGAGGAATAACTTTCAAAATGGGTCAAAACGTAGAAAATAAAGCGATTTACTAAAATAATGTAAAATCTAGCCATAAAATTTTTTTGTTTTGAAAATAAATGCAAGTGTTTCAATTTAGGCGCTGTTCCAATTATGGCAACTCTCCCCTATATTTTTAATGTTGTTACTGTATTTTCTTTCTTAAAATAATAAATAACGTTTTAAAAATTTAAAAGACGTTCACAGAATAACTATTAGCACTTCCAGTGGTAATAGTTATTCTGGTAAGTGGCTTCCAGTTTTATTTTATAACCCAGTTTTATATTGTAACTTAAATATTTTAAACCATAAAGAGTACAAGACATTGCTTATCTTCAACCATTTGAAAAGTTTAATAAAATTTCAGCGATGCAAACAACTGATAACATATTAGCGTATAAAGAGTAAAGTTAAAACTTATACAACAATTTCTAAAGAAAAAAAAATACTATTTTTTTTATGCAATAAAATAAATTTCCAAACGCCCGTTGACGTATGCTATTACTAAACTTATCAAAAATTTAAGTGTTAGTTTAAAAATTGATTTAAAAACGCCGCACGAGGGCGACAGGTAAATTAGAGCGGAAATTTTTTTATTTCACATGTAGTGATTTTGAATTCGCAAACTTTATGAAAATAAAATGTTCCATTTAATGATGTATGTAAATTAAAGATTTCATCACAATGTACTATTTTTGAACTAATTTTGTTATTATCTTCCACGTAACTCCTCAGAAACATTATAAAGTTGTTAGGAGCGGCCAAAAAATTTCGCACGAGGTTGGCTGGAAGGGGAAGGTCGGGACTGCCAATATTTCTTTTTAAATGTCTCTTTTAAAATATACTTTATCGTATTTAAAAAAGTGTGAAAATAGTTACCGTTGAAAACACAAATTAGTAAAGCGAAAACGTTATAGATCTTTTTCTTACATTTTCATCATAGCCGGCACACTTTGCGTCACAATGCAGAAATAGGATTTTACTTACGTTTCTTAGAGATTTTTTCTTTTTAAACATTTAAAGTATTCTTTACGGAATTATGTTAGAATTAAATGGCAGGGGAAGGGGGTTCTTGTTCAGTCAGTAATGGCTTGTTTTCTTAGTTCAGTCCGTAATGATTAATGGATTAAATCATGTTAATACAGAGGTAGTTAGTTTTTTTATATAACACAAATTTTTTGGAACAAAATAACTTTTTAAACGTAAAAAAAATATCCTCACTACCTCTGTAGTAAGAATTCAATTCATTTTTACGAATGTAAACTGAATAGAAAACCAACTCAATTCTTCTTCTAAAGCTATTGTTATTTATAGTTATAAAGAACAAAATGGTTTAATAAATAAACATACTTTAATGTTCAATAAAGACTATTGGTTTGCAACTCTTTATTACCGTTAAACTAAATTAATTTGGAATGGACGAAAAAAAACGGTTTTTTTTCGGTTTTTTAAGAATTTTAATTTTTTCTTATATATGCGTAAAAATGAAAATATGATATTCTGAGTAAAAATTATTTCAAAGTATTTTAGATCAATTACCTATTTCCTATTTTAGTTGGAGTGCGACGCTTGGTGCGGATTTGGTCTGAATAAAGCATCTTTTGAACGTTCACTTGAACGTTCAAAAGATGGCTGGGATACTTAGCCATTAAATTTAACAATTTTTGAGTGCTTCACTTTTAAAAAAACTGTTATTTATTTTACTTTTAGCTTCCAAGTTTTTTGATTTAATTATGTTCAGAAAATTAGAACTTAGAATTTCTATTTTATTTCGTCATTTTACACATTTTACAATGTTATCTATAAATTTAAACAAATATATATAATTACAAGCTGACTGGGGCAAGTAGAAGTCAAAATGACTTATCATCAAGCCCCTTTGTGAAATACAAAAAAAAATACAATTAAATTTTACATCTTCCAATATTACATAAAAGAGTGAAATTAATAAGTTTAAAAAAAAAAAAAAAAAAAATTGGTTAGAAATTTTAGGTTAAAAAAAAACTTAAAGTTAAAAAACGAACTTAAAGTTAAAAAAAGAAGAAATTTAAGATAAAGTTAAAATATAAAATAACAAATAAAAAATTACAAATCTGTACATATTCGTATACATATTAAAGACAATAAACAAAAACAAAAAAAAATTAATTCGCTTCATATGCATATACATATTCAATACAATATTAAAATTAAATAAAGTACATAAAAAATTAAAAATACAAAATTATTTCGATTTTTTTTTTTAAAAATGAGAGAATGTACGTAATGTTTAAATTTAGTAAGTGTTTTTTTATAGTTCTTTTAAATGTAGCAATAGATTTTATTTTTTTCATATTTTCGTCAAGAACCGAATTCCACAAGCGTGGTCCCCGGCATATAGTCGAGAAGTCAGATTTTTTGAGTGATGTTAGTGGGATGTAGTAATTACTCATTGAATGTCTTGTTTCATATTTATGATTAATTCGAGTGGAACTTTTAAAAAAATATTTTGGAATCATTTCATTTTGAAGTTTAAACATAAATAACAAGTTATGGTATATATTTAGTTTGTATACATTTAGAGCATTTATTTCCTTGAGTAACGGCTCGGCACTTTCGTATCTACTTGCACCCAAAACTAATCTACTTGCTCGCTTTTGTTTTGTATAAATAATTTTTAGGAAAGATAAATGATTGTTTGCCCAGGCAAACTTCATTTCATCTTTGCAACCACTTCAAATGGGGCCATAAAAAATAAAAGGGAGAAGCGTCTAATAGATGCGCATACAAAACAACAAAGAAAAAATAAAAAAACAATAGAGACAATGTGTCGAAATGATAAACTCACATTTTAATCCACTTCCAATAAAAACAGTTAATAAGAAAAAAAAATGAATTGTTGTGTAATGTCATGATTAAAATCGGTGATGGAAGATGACTTGAGGCAGCTTTTAGATTAATTCCTAGATTGCCTTCATCGATTTATATGGGTGTTTACTCAGAGACAAAACCAGCTAATCACAGTTAACCAATTTTTATTTTATTAATTAGCAAGACCCATAAAATAGTTGGATTGTTTTCACTTGTCATTGGTTGGGCAGATATTTAAAAAAAGGTGTACGATTTCTCAAGGAAAATATAAATTAAAGTTATCAATGAGTGTGGAAACGTGCTTTAAGAGCATATGATATTAATTCAAAAAAATTTTATAAAATTTACGCTAATTGAATGCCCACAAAATAATATTTTGTAAACATGCAATTGACTTGTCTAACTTCAATTACTGGCAATAATTAATTCATTTTTAAAGGCATTATCTGAAGCCCCTATTTTGAAGGCGATATCTAAAGCCCCTATTTTAAAGACGATATCTGAAGCACCTATTTTAAGATCAATATTAGAGGCCCCTATTTAAAATGTGATATCTGAAGCTCCTATTTTAAAGGCGATATCTTAAGTTCCTTTTTTAAAAGCGATATTTGAAGCCCTATTTTAAAGATGATACCTGTTTCAAAAGGCATTATCTTTTTAAAAGGCATTATCATTATCTTCATCTGAAGTCCCTGTTTTAAAGGTAATATCTGAAGCCCCAACTATTTTTAGTGTAAAACTAAAAGTATGCTTTAGATTGACTTTTCTGCGCATTGCAACTTGAAAAACTTGCGTCTCTCAATTAATAAGAAAGACAAAAATTTATTAAATATGCACTTGTAATACCTTCTACAAATTTTTATAGGACATTTGGATTGTTCTATTCTCTCCTAAAAAGTGAATAAAAAAAATGAAAAAACATTTGTCCTATGTTTAAAGTTAAAATAGATCTTATTGGTGTTCAATCTTTCATCAGAAATTGTTTATCCGAAAACATAAACATGTAAAACGAAAACATTTCTAAATACGTATCCAATTAAAAGCCTTTCCTAAAAAACATAGAGTATTAAATAATTTAAGTTAGAAATTTTTAATTAGAAACTAGACGGCTATTCGGCGACTTGAATCAGCAATTCAAGATATTCAAAGGTATTGAAATTATTGATATAAAAAAAAATTAAACACCAATGAACTCTATATGCTTATCTGGTCGATCATCTAATATTAGAGGCTCAAAACATAGAAACCTGAATTCATCAGAAATTGTATGAAAAGACAATATTTTTTAACAACAGGGTTGTTGATGGATGGAATAGTCTACCAGAAGAAGTCATTCAGTCTGTTACAGTTAATAGCTTTAAATAGAACTTGCAATCGGTTAACTTTGAAGTAATAACAAATGAAAGAAAGCTTAAGAAAGCTTATTATTAACTATTTATGTTCAGAAACTGAATTAACTTAACAACTAACTAATATTTACCGGCTGCAATAGATATTACCTAGCGCTCTATTTCAGCAGCATTAATTATTATTATTATTATTGTTATTATTACTATTACCATTTTTGTTATTATTATTATTAGAAATTTGGATTTTTTTATGTTTATGATGCGATTCCAAGTTCAAGATTATCTGGAGGGAGAGAAGGAGGAGGGAGAGAAGGAGAAGGGAGAGAAGGAGGAGGGAGAGAAGGAGGAGGGAGAGAAGGAGGAGGGAGAGAAAACCTTTAATGAAAAGTAACCTGTAGCAAAAGTTTTACCTCCGAAAGAAAAAGCTTTTGAAAGGAACGATTTACAAAAAGTAACCTCTATAAATTTTTTGCATCTAATAGAGCATCTAATTTTGCATGTAATCTTTTAAAATATGTAGTATAAATGCAAATCAATTATCACAAGAAAACCTCGTATCACAAAATTCTCTTATTATATTTAATTTACTTAAAATAAATTAAAGACTATTAGCTCCGATAAGGGGTCGCCTTCAAATTAGGTCACGCAATTATTGACCTTTATAGACCCCTTTTTTTGACCCCCTTATTTGACATTTTTAAACCCTTAGACCCTCTCCCCACCCAACCTTGTCACAACGTTGTAACACTTAAGTAGCAAGTTCCGTTTAAGTCGTCACGATAACATTACTCCCCCCCCTCCCCTAAACTTAATTTATGGATGACCCCTAACCGATTATTATATAAAATAAATTTAAATATAAACATTTGAAATCTAAAAACAACCCATTTTTATGTCAAATAAACTTTAATTTAATACAAACATTTAAAGTTTTTAGATATTCAAACCGAGTTGCTTTCAGAGAGTTTTTTATCTTACCAATATAAAGATAAGCATAAAATTTACATATAAAAAATTCCTTGATAATTAATTGAGTATAAACCTAATTTAAAAACGTATTTAACTCAATCTAAAAGTTTTATCTGAATCGGAATATATTGTGGAGTATTTAAGTTATAGCTTTTAATATAAATATAAATATAAATTATAATCGGAATATATTGTGGAGTATTTATGTTATAGCTTCTGTAAAACCTCTTCAGAAGAGTTCCATATATTAAAGCTCAATCAATTCTAAACATTATTTTCCACGTATGTTTTTGTTTATTTTATAGTTTCTCTTTAATTTTATATAATAAGTACTTGGCAAAATATTTTTATAGTATGTTAAGTAACTATATATAGAAGTTACATCAACATTTTTTAATTTTTTTAATATTATCTATTGTTATTATTATTATAAAGTTAAGAACAATTATAATGTTTTGTCAATAATAAATTTTTTCATTACTACTCATATAAAAACTTGATTGTAATTTTTCCTCAAAGGAAACTTATAAAATGTTAAATGATTTCAAAGTCTATAATAAAAATTATTTTAGGGGGGCAACGCTGGATTAAGAGGCCCCGAAATAGTTTTAAGGACCTTTCTTTTTCTTTTTTAGTTATTATTTCAGTAAATTTTTTTTAATTCTCTATTTGAAAAATTATTGCGGAGGACAAATCCCCCTGCTGCCCCTCCCCCCCCCTCCCCCGGTTGTTACGGGCCTGATTATTTATTAACTTAAAAAAGTATTGTTTAAACCATGTTAAACAAAATAGAGTGATGTTGAAATTAATAACAAATGTAAATTAATAGCTACGTTCATAAAGTTTGATAAATTCGTGTCGATGTTGTTTTCTAAGCTATTTAACTTCTATGAATTTAAGTATCTGTCACAATATTTACGTTCCAGTTTGATAATAGCCACGATGTTTATTTTTCAATTTAAGATTAAAAACAAATAAAATGATTAAAATTGAAAAATTAAATTGAAAAGTTATACAAATTTATTTTCATTTTAAAATAACTTTAAAAACTTTTTGTTAAAAAAAGTGTATCATTTGTTTTATATATTTGCTAACGTTTTTAGATTTTAATCAAAACTCCAAAAGGTTTGTTTTAAGTTTTTATGAATGTACAGAATAATAAATTATTATTTAAGATAACTATTAAATAATTACATGTTGTTTATTAAAACATGTGAATGCTAACTTTATTAAAAGTTAGAAACGATTTTTCAAATAACAAAAGTATTAATAAGGTTTGAAATGGCGAAAAAAATTTTAAAATCCAAAGCTTTCGGACTAATATAATACTTGGACTAATAACAAATTTCGGACCAATTTCTCTCATATTTTGAAATAATTTTTTAATTGATCTAAATTTATTTTACTTGAAAACTTTTTTAACATAATATTCATATTTTGACTATATTATTCAAAAACAGAGCCAACGACTGGGGAGGGGAGGCCGATGGCGAGGGGCTCACTTAAATACCACCCCACCCCACCCCTGACACCCCACACCCACACACACACACACACACACACACACACACAGACACACACACACACACACACACACACACACACACACACACACACACTTTCATTCTAGAGGACCTTTTTTTAAAATAAATTTCTAGATATAGAGAACTTTTATTAGAAATAGATAATTGTGCCCCTCGGCTTTGAAATTCGTATCGTCGGCCCTGAAAAATAAATAAATAAAGCAAATTAAAAATCAGACTTAAAGTTGAAACGTGGAGGAGCTGTAATGCCAAATATAATCTTTTACATTATTTATTTAATGTAGGTGATTAACGATGCAAATACATAAATTTACTTTAATATAAAAAATAAAACGCGAAAATGTTTTTTATTACTACTACAGACAAAACTCAAAGGAATTTTTTATAATTTATTAAACTTCTAATTTTGGTTAAGAATTTTTTAAAGCAAAAGTACCATACAAACAACATTCAAAATTACATTATTCAAACGACATTCAATATTATACACCATTCAAACAGCATTCACAATTAATTTGAAAAGTATAGAATAATATATTATTATTTAATAAAACGTAAATTTAAAATTAAAACGTCCGTTTTATCGGAGATGGAGGAATTTTTTCTTTTGTTGGGAAGAAATTTAATTGATAATTGAATTAAAAGCTTTAAATTATTAAATTAAGTAATAATAATAACAATTAGTAATAATAATGATAATAATAGTAATAATAATAATAACAATAATAATGATAATAATAACAAAAGTTATTTTTATCGTTTGTTGAAACCAAAATCAAGATCTATCTTGCCTCATAAACTATGCAAGGTTTTTTTTTGAATTACAATTAGATTTTCTGTCCAAATTTTTAATACGCAGCAGTGACGCTTGTTTTTTCAAGAACATTAAAATGATTAAAACTGTTCGACACTTACAGATATTGTCTTTGTAAATAAATTTGTTTATGTTTTCAGATGTATGAAATTTTTTAATATTTTTATAGAAAGAGTTTACCTAAGCGAATTACTTTTACTCGTGTTACAACACAGTTTAACTGAGTTGTTTACATAAAGTATTAAATCATTTTTTGAATATTTTTTAAATACTTTTACCTCATTATTTTATGTCGTTAGTTTTTTTGTCGCTTCTTTATTTCATTTTGTTACGTGGTATACGCAGTATTGTATTATTATATACTAAAAAAGACTAGTTATCGCGATTGATATTATCAATAATTGAAAAAAAATACGTTACAAATTACAGACAATGTTTTCCTTTAATTTAAACAAATATGTTGTCAAATAATACCATATTAAGTGTTATAGGGCGTGCTTTATGAGAGGATATAACTTAGACAAATTTAGTCAAGTTTTTATTTATAAATATATTCTGCTTATAAAAGACAAATTCGTTAATGTTAAGACGAAAAACTATATGACAAAAAACATTGCAATTTTTAGAAGATATTATTACATTTTTTATTAGTAAATTTTATTTGATTATAACATTTATTAACTGAGTTACTTTTGTTTTATAAGTATATGAAATTGAACATGGCGACAATATACAACATACTTTCTAGTTATGACTTATATCTGAAATTTATCGCACGTTTATTAACACAAAATTCTTTTCGCTTTAATTAATAATTACATTTTAATGTTTTTGGAGAGGAAATAATGATTTAAACGAAAATATCCAAGTAACAGTTTTATCAAAGATTGTCAACAAAATCAAAAATTTAGATACGCTTGACTAAATACTAAATACTAATTGAGAATATTGATTTGCGCTTGGAGATTGAAAGTCAATTTTGAAATACATTAAAATGTTTTTCCCGGCAAAATGAATGAAATAGTTCTCCTTGATACGCCAGTAATATTTTACATTTTTTAGTGACTTATTCAAAACGTTATTGTTTTAGAAAACAAACATGGATTTGTTTGGAAATTTTGAGTCTGAAAAATGGTCAAATGGAGTTCCTCCGTCAAACTTGCAAACTTCAGGTATATCTATGCCATTTAGTTAATAAGGCGCTCGGTAACATTGGTATAACATTTAATGTTATTCTCATGAACGCAATCTTATTTTTGTCAGTAGAATTTGTTATAGTAATTGCTTGAATACATTTGTAGATTCTTAGTATGACTTTTTATGCTCATTGTAAACTAATATGAAACATTTTCAAAAATTATAATAATTAGTCAGAATTAAATGCCAAAAAATTCGGACCACTTTATGACCACTCTAGCCCATTTGTGAAGACAAAAGAATTTTGAAAGTAAAAAATGTTAAGAATTAAACTAGATCAAAACGCTATTTACAGATTTGAAATTTTATTAAAAAATAGTTAGACATTTAAAAGTTATAGCGAAAAGATAAGAAGAAAAAATGATAGGAAGAACTGAAATAAGTGAAATAGCAATTTAAAAAATAAACTTAGGCATACATACATGGGTTTGGCATTCATATAATTCCTGTACATTTAGGTAACTTCCAGAAATGAAATTGACTAGCAAAAACACAGACTTCCTAATTTAAAAACAGAAAGACTTCTCTTGTTACACTTAGGTTTGATTAAAGTATGACCAACCAGACTTATATAGCGAAAACTATTTTTTATAACTTAATTTTTTTTTTTCAGGTTACGAAAAGCATACAATCTATCGAGTGACTAAAAAACCTGAATTTTTTGAGTATTATATGGCAAACAGTGATGGGGATCCATGCTGCACGTTTTTGTATGGAGCATTGAGAGATCCATTGCTTTCAATAACTAATTGCTACTTAAAAATAAAAAAGATAAATGGTTGCCATGTTATTACAGGAATGATGGTTGATGAGGATTGTGTTGAAATAAACAACGACTTCCTTAAAACTATAAATCCTCCTGCTCCCGAAGAAAAATTTCAAAGAAAAGAAAGCATTAGTACATTTCTTTTTTTTTTTTAATTTTATTAGTTGAGTTATTTAAAATCTAATAACTTGCTCACATACTGTATTTGCTTTCTAAATGTATTTTAGGTCTTGGATTAATTAGTGACTTAGAAGTGGATCAATGGACCGAAAAGGAAGAACCTCCATGGAATAAATCAAAAATTGGTAACTAAGTTATTTATTTTATTATAAACGAATTTTTTATATTAACATTTGATTTAATTCACCATCTAATAATTTTTTTTTAAAATATACTTTTGTATAAAGTTGTTTTAAATAGAGCAATTGCAAAATATTGAACTTTATTAAACTGCATTTAAATTAATGTAGGTTTAACAGGCGACATTCTCTCAAAGACGATGCTCCTTCAGAAGAATTGTTATTTTACGAGTTTAAGAGCTAAAAAAAAAACTAATTTTTTTAACTTCTAGAATTAAATATCAAATTTTTTTTTTTTTTTAAAACTGACTTTCAAACGTTTAATAATTTTTCAGGTTTGACGTCGTATAAAAAATTTGTTTTTCTGTTAAACAACGTATTTTATATTCTTTTTTAAGGCTACAGTTACTACAGTATTCGAAGAAATAAACCTGAGGTGATTGATGGCGTGTTGAAATATCATCTGGCATCTGACCAAGGACTTTCTATAAATGCTTTTTTAAAAGGGGCGAGAAGAGATCCTTTGCGATCGATTGGAAATGTATATTTGAAAATAGATAACTTTGACGAGATAATAGGCATAATAGTTGAAAATGACTGGGTAGAAAAAAATCAATAATTCAAATTTAACAAGGTATATTGGTAAATCAAGACATGTCAAATTTGGGAAATCAAGACTCAAGTTTCATTTATACTTAACTGTGTTATAACAATACTTTATACACATATTGTACACTGTTGCTTACACTAAGGAAAGTTTTTTTTATTAATTTCTAAACTTAAAATTTAAAAACCATGTATATAAATTTTTTGCTATTTCCCTTCCCTTTTCCTGTGGGGTATTTATAATCAATAAAGCAAATGAAGTGACCACTTTTTTTAGAAAATTGAAAAGTTAAAAAAAAAGTAAGAAATATTATAATTCAAGATTTAATTTAAACGTTTATTGCAATATTTAATTTCTATATAACCTAACGTGTTTAAATTTTTTTTGTGTTGAAATTTTTAACAAACCCAAAGAAGAGAAAAAGTTATTAATGGTTTAAATATTAAAAAAAAAATTACCCAAAGCCTGCACGCAATTTTTGATGGTTATTAGGGTCTTATCCTATAAAACAATATTTTTGTATGTTAAGATTTTTCTAACACGTTTAGGCCTAATCTTATATCTGTACGTATTAAGATAAGTCTCTAGAGTTGCTATTTCAACTGTCATCTTTTCTTTATTTAAAAATTTATAGTCAATGTCGTTTGAGCAAGGAATGTATAGCACACACAAAATTTAAAATGTTAGATAAAAACCATTTAACATTTTAGAGTCATTTTTGAATGTTGCTTTTCATTAAATAGCGGTGAAAAATTCACATTCTATTAAAAAAAAAAAATTAATATCAATTTGAATAAGCTCATAACAGTAAATGTAGTACAAACGAAAATATTTAAAGATGCTGTTTTTCTTGTATTGCAAGGAGGTAATTATGCGCCAACGTATCCGAAAATAAAAAACATTGAAGTTAGTAAACGATCAGCTTTTTGTAAACAAAGATTATAGCAAGAGGAATGTAAAAGCAATTATATAAAGAAGTAAAATAGTGCTGAAGGTAAATACACTAAGGTTGTCTACAATAAAATTATAACGCACAATCTTTAAGAAGTTATTTTACTTTATAGTTGTTCTGTTATGAATTTGTAGGGTTTTGGGGATAAAAATTTAATATTCAGAAAACATAACAGAAACGGCAATCAATGCGCCGAATTAACTAAAACTAATAAAACACAAAATTGAAAGTATACACAAGATTAAAGCATATTTCAAATTACAGATCTAAAAAATATCATAAAAACTGTTGGTTTAGTTTTTCACGGTCACCGAAGCCTTTTTTATCCGGCGCTCTTTCCAGGATATCTCTAAAGCAACTTTCTAGTCCATTCTCGACATACTTGACCATGATCTCTGCAAAATATAAAAAAATATATAAATAAGATTTATAGAATATAAAATAAAGAATATAATAAAGATTTAATCAAGTTAGCTTATACAAATGTGAAAGCTATCTGAACCATTATTATCATGTAATAAGTAATTATATTTTAACAAAAAAGAGACAATTTATTATCATGCATAATATAATAGTTTGATCTTAGGCGTGAAATTAATAAATCAATTTTATAGTCAGGTTTTTAAAATTAAAAAAATCTAATCTTATCATTGTAAGATCATAATCAACCTTATTTATATTTTAACCTTATTATAATTTAAAGATCCTATTTAATGACCTGCAAAATATTGAGTTTTGCCTACATTTTATATACATCAATTAATTTTATAGTAAGATTTTTATAATTAAAAAAATCCAACCTTATCATGTAAAGATCATAATCAATCTTATCATTTAAAGATCATATTTAAGGATCTGCAAAGTATTGAGTTTTTGCCATATTCTATATATAAATACCTATTATCGATTTAAATGTTAGAATAATTGAAAGTTTTTACAAACAAACCCAAAGGAGACATCAATTTTTGTTGATGAGCAACTATTAGTGGCTCAGTTTTCATAAATTTTTCAAAATAAACTTACTTGATGCTAGTAAGTTTTGCAAATGGGCTCATCATATACAAAATTTGATATTATTTTTTTTTTTGCAATTACATCCAAATTCTAAAAATTGATATATACTATATAATAAAAATAATAATAATAATAATAATAATAATAATAATAATAATAATAATAATAATAATAATAATAATAACAATAATAACAATAATAACAATAATAACAATAATAACAATAATAATAATAATAATAATAATAATAAGCTTAGGCTGCTCTCGAAGTAGGTTCTAGTAAACCAGTTTGCTTTGTTAAAGCAGCCGTTGCACTTTTTAGTGCTTGTCATAAAGGTTCTTGAAGCAGTTAACTGACTAGGCGTTGACGACTTTTATCGGTAGCTGATTCCAGATAGGCACAGTTCTATTTGAAAAGAAGTTTTCTCTTTGAGCACAGTTCTTAGTTACTTGCTTAGAAATACAATAAGGGTAACCCCTTACTCTACTCGCTAGTCCTTCTAAACCGATTGAGCTTGCAATTGTGTTTGGGTAATATTGTTTGACAATATTGAAATTATTTATCACTTTAAAATATTGATTTGCATCACCTCTATTACGCCTTTCTTCTAATGTTGTTAAACCAATTTGTAAGTCTCTCTTGCTATGTCATACTCTTTAGTTCAGGAACCAGCTTCGTAGCTCGTCTTTGGACCTTTTTAACTAGTTTGATTCTAATTGGTGGTAAGGATTCCCAACTGAGGACGCATACTCCAGATGAGGACGGACAAAGGATCAATAAAGTATTAAAACTGTTACTATATTCCGTGTTTTAAATGACCGCCTAAGAGACCCAAGCACGAAGTTTGCTCTGGTTGAAACAAGTTTTGAGTGATCTTTCCAATTCAGGTTATTTGTAATTTTACACCAAGATCTCGTTCAGAAACAGCTTTTTCTAGCTAATAAAGAGACCTATTGTCGTTAAATATTGTATAATTATATACAGGAACTTTTGGTGTTGCTGACAATTTCCTGATTACCATCGGTTCGCATTTTGCATAATTCAGCTTCATTTTTCATTTTTTTGACCAATCAACAATTTTGTTTAAATCTTTTTGTTGCGTCATTCGATCGTTTAAACTTCTGATAATTCCTATTAGTTTAAAATTGTCTGCAAAGAGTTTGACATAGTGTGTCATTGCATCGGGGAGGTTGTTAATAAATATAATAAAAAGCAGCGGCCCAATAAAAAGCCTTGGGGACACCACTTTTTACCTCTTTCCATTCTGACAAGTTTGAACCTATAACTACTTTCTGTCTTCGACCTGTAAAGAAAGATTTTAGCCAATCAAGCAACTGATCTTTAAAAACATACGCACTGAGTTTAAGTAGAAGAGAGTCATAATGGACAAGATCAAAGGCTTTAACAAAATCTAAAAATATAACATCTGCTTCATTGCCTTCATTTAGCGCTTGTGAGATAATGTCAATTGATTCTATTCAATTCGTTGAGCATGATTTTTTGGGAACAAAGCCGTGCTGTGCTGAGTTGAGAAGATTGTTATCGATAAGGTGTTTCATCATTACTGCTTTAATTATGCGTTCCACAATCTTGTAAAGTAAAGATGTGAGGGTGATTGGTAGATAATTTGAAACTAATTGTTTGTCTCCTTTTTTGAAAATCGGAGTGATTTTGGCTGATTTCCAAGAGATGAATCGAGTACCGTTTTGAAGGGTATGAACAAAGATCGGAAGAAGAGCTTCAGAGAAGCTGGAATGACACTCGTGTAATGGTTGAGGGTGAATGTTGTCGCCACCAGGAATCTTGCGTGAGCCGAGATTTTGTATCTGCGCATTAATTATCAAAATCGAAAGAGAAGATTGATTGAATAAGCAGATGTTTGATGTTCTTGATTTGAAAATCGGGAATGGATGATCGATATTCGAACAATTTTTATCGAAAACTGAATAAAAGTGTTTGTTTAGTCGTTAGTTTGTAATTTGCTGTTGGTCGAAAGTAACTTCGCCGGATTAGAGTTTTATTGATTCGATTTTAGGTCTTGTTTTATTTTGAGAATTTAAGTATGAGTACAAAAGTTTTTGGAGATCTTTTCCGTAGTTTCTTACTGATAATTAAATTTGTTTTTAACTTCTTTTGAGATTCGTTTAAATTTGATAATAGCATTTGATTTATCAGCCGAGCTGAACGTTTTAAACCAGAGCTTGCATTTAAGTTTAAGTTAAATTTCTCAAATCGTTGGTAAACCATTAAGGTTGGATCTTTGTTTGTTCTTTGAACATAGGAATGTGTAATTTGATTAGATTTAAGTAAGCATGGCAAAACTTTGAGTTCATTTGCTAAATGTTCATATCTTTGTAAAAATTTGACATGTAAATCGACATGCCATTCAGTCAGTATATGGAAGTCAATCAGTCAGTATTATCAAGACAGTTTATCGAAGTGAGTTTTATCAAAGTGTTTTATCGAAGAACATCAATACAAGAAGTGAAATACAACAAGTGTTTCATTACATCAATACAGTCCACATCCAACCAAGACGTTGTGTTCCACAGAGCATTATTGTATCATCACAAGGTAAATAGAACACGGTAAGCCTTGAGAAGCGTGATTATTTATTTTTATTATTTTTATGACTTCAAGTGCAAAAATGGCTCCTGACAGTCTTGGATTAGAACTAAGAAAGAAAATTATTGGCGATTACGTAAGTGGAATGTCACAAAAAAGTATTTGTGATAAATATCGCGTAAAAAAATGGACCGTATCAAGACTATGCTCCAAATATCGTTCTACGGGGAAGTTGGCAGCAGATAACAAAGGTGGAAGACCACGTTTCACCACTTTTAGAGAGCATTCTATGATTGTCAGATCCGTCAAGAAGGATCCCTGGATATCATCAGTCAAGATACAAAAGCAATTAGAGCTGCCTGTATCGGACCGAACAATCAGACGACGTGCTGTTGAAGCCGGATTGTTTTCTCGACGCCCTGCAAAGAAAGCGCTGATTTCACTAAAAAACAGAAGAAAAGACTCCTGTTTGCTATATCTCATATTGAATGGAATGTGCAAAAATGGCGAACTGTCCTGTTCAGTGATGAATCGAAGTTCAACATTATTGGGAGCGATGGCATTTGCCGTGTACGCCGACCGGCCGGAAAACGCCTTGATTTACGTTACTGCCATAAGACCGTGAAGCATGGTGGAGGCAATGTAATGGTCTGGGGGTGTTTTTCTGCTAACGGTCTAGGTCCAATACATCGAAACGATGGAATAATGGACCGTTTCATGTATAAAAATATCCTGAAAGATGTTATGTTACCTCATGCTGAATGGAATATGCCAATAAAATGGGTTTTTCAGCAAGACAACGATCCGAAATACACTGCAAAAGTAGTCAAGTAGTGGTTTCAAGACAACCACCTATCGGTGATTGATTGGCCACCTCAATCTCCGGACTCAACCCTATCGAGAACCTGTGGGAGATCGTCAACCGCAGAATTAATCGTGAAGGTGTTCGTAATAAGGATCAACTGTTTGAACAAATCCAAAAGACCTGGGCAGCGATTCCACAAAGTTTCATTGATCACCTGATTGAATCTATGCCTCGAAGATGCAAGGCTATGATCGACAACAAAGGATTTGCCACGAAATGTTGATAGCGAAATACAGCTTGGTCAACATTTTGTCGAGTTGCACTTGTTTTGTTCAGAAAGAAATCAACTCTTTTTAATACTTTTGATTAATTTATTAACTTTCGTGTACAAATAATGAACTTTGTGATGAATAAAACTTGAAGAACTTTGTCTCTAAACAGCTACATAGTTATTTCTCTAAATTGAAAAAATGCAGCACTTTTATATAAAGAAACTAAATTAGCATTATTTGGTTGCACTCGTTTTGTCCGATACTGTACTGTAAGAATTCGTTCTTGTCCGATAGATATTTGAACCAAGATCTGTTCGCAGTCCTGTTTTTTATTTATATCTTTGATCTCGATTACATCCAAATTCTAAAAATTGTTATATACTAAATATACTATATACATATACTTTTTATTTCTTTTTTATTTATTTTTTTTGTAATTTACTTTCCCAAGGCCAAGAAGGCCACTACAGATGAGGAGGTTACTTGTGGTTATAACCCTCTCCCAACTCTATAACTCCAAAACACGAACCTTGACGAACAAGGCTGCTGCGCAGAAGAACAAGAAGAACATCTATATATATATATATATATATATATATATATATATATATATATATATATATATATATATATATATATAGATGTTCTTCTTGTTCTTCTGCGCAGCAGCCTTGTTCGTCAAGGTTCGTGTTTTGGAGTTATAGAGTTGGGAGAGGGTTATAACCACAAGTAACCTCCTCATCTGTAGTGGCCTTCTTGGCCTTGGGAAAGTAAATTACAAAAAAAATAAATAAAAAAGAAATAAAAAGTATATGTATATAGTATATTTAGTATATAACAATTTTTAGAATTTGGATGTAATCGAGATCAAAGATATAAATAAAAAACAGGACTGCGAACAGATCTTGGTTCAAATATCTATCGGACAAGAACGAATTCTTACAGTACAGTATCGGACAAAACGAGTGCAACCAAATAATGCTAATTTAGTTTCTTTATATAAAAGTGCTGCATTTTTTCAATTTAGAGAAATAACTATGTAGCTGTTTAGAGACAAAGTTCTTCAAGTTTTATTCATCACAAAGTTCATTATTTGTACACGAAAGTTAATAAATTAATCAAAAGTATTAAAAAGAGTTGATTTCTTTCTGAACAAAACAAGTGCAACTCGACAAAATGTTGACCAAGCTGTATTTCGCTATCAACATTTCGTGGCAAATCCTTTGTTGTCGATCATAGCCTTGCATCTTCGAGGCATAGATTCAATCAGGTGATCAATGAAACTTTGTGGAATCGCTGCCCAGGTCTTTTGGATTTGTTCAAACAGTTGATCCTTATTACGAACACCTTCACGATTAATTCTGCGGTTGACGATCTCCCACAGGTTCTCGATAGGGTTGAGTCCGGAGATTGAGGTGGCCAATCAATCACCGATAGGTGGTTGTCTTGAAACCACTACTTGACTACTTTTGCAGTGTATTTCGGATCGTTGTCTTGCTGAAAAACCCATTTTATTGGCATATTCCATTCAGCATGAGGTAACATAACATCTTTCAGGATATTTTTATACATGAAACGGTCCATTATTCCATCGTTTCGATGTATTGGACCTAGACCGTTAGCAGAAAAACACCCCCAGACCATTACATTGCCTCCACCATGCTTCACGGTCTTATGGCAGTAACGTAAATCAAGGCGTTTTCCGGCCGGTCGGCGTACACGGCAAATGCCATCGCTCCCAATAATGTTGAACTTCGATTCATCACTGAACAGGACAGTTCGCCATTTTTGCACATTCCATTCAATATGAGATATAGCAAACAGGAGTCTTTTCTTCTGTTTTTTAGTGAAATCAGCGCTTTCTTTGCAGGGCGTCGAGAAAACAATCCGGCTTCAACAGCACGTCGTCTGATTGTTCGGTCCGATACAGGCAGCTCTAATTGCTTTTGTATCTTGACTGATGATATCCAGGGATCCTTCTTGACGGATCTGACAATCATAGAATGCTCTCTAAAAGTGGTGAAACGTGGTCTTCCACCTTTGTTATCTGCTGCCAACTTCCCCGTAGAACGATATTTGGAGCATAGTCTTGATACGGTCCATTTTTTTACGCGATATTTATCACAAATACTTTTTTGTGACATTCCACTTACGTAATCGCCAATAATTTTCTTTCTTAGTTCTAATCCAAGACTGTCAGGAGCCATTTTTGCACTTGAAGTCATAAAAATAATAAAAATAAATAATCACGCTTCTCAAGGCTTACCGTGTTCTATTTACCTTGTGATGATACAATAATGCTCTGTGGAACACAACGTCTTGGTTGGATGTGGACTGTATTGATGTAATGAAACACTTGTTGTATTTCACTTCTTGTATTGATGTTCTTCGATAAAACACTTTGATAAAACTCACTTCGATAAACTGTCTTGATAATACTGACTGATTGACTTCCATATACTGACTGAATGGCATGTCGATTTACATGTCTCTTATATAGTAAAATGAACCTGTGTGAACCTGTTCTGGAAGATTCTAGATGCTTCTTTTCGATGCTTCTGGAAGCTTCTGGATGCGTCTGGATGCTTCTGAATGTTTCTGAATATTTCTGGATGCTACTGGATGCTTCCAGATGTTCCTTCTGGAAACTTCTGGAAGCTTCTGCATGATTCTGGAAACTTCTGGATACTTCCTTTAATTATCAAAAAACTTCCGTGACGTTGACACGAACCAGACTTAAGAAAATGAAACAAACCAAAAAAGTTGCACTTGTTTTGTCCGCTGCAAAATGGCACTTATTAACGAAATTCTGCCTGTGTGCTGTCACCTGTCAGCTGATTGCTCATGTCATGGCATGCTATGACTCCAGACTCCTGAACTGTTCGCTGTGGTAGTATAGTTCGTTTTGTTTTTAAGACATGTAAAATTAGGAACACTTTTTAGCATTGTTTGATGTTTGTTGCGAATGTTTTGTCCAATACTGTGTGTTTATATATATTGATTTTAATAAAAAAAGGCAGCGTATAGCTATTTTTTAAATATATTTTGATATAATAATATATTAACAATATTTCGCTGACCTATTGTGGTCAGCTTCATCAGGTAATGAAAAAAACGTTACAAAGTAGCACCAAACCAACCGTTTAAAGAAGAAGACAATAAAAAGCGTAAAGTATAAAAACCAATATAAACCAATAATATAATAGTCACTATCATCCACATATCTTTTGTAAGTTAATGGTAGGAATGAATTAACAAAGGCTATATTAAAGGCACTTTTTTTATCTTCATAGCTGAAGCATTTTGCAAAATATAGAAAAAAGAGCCCTTAATATAATTTGTTAATTCATTCCAACCAGTGACTTGCAAATGATATGTAGACGATACTCGATAGCTCGCTTCGATTCGAAAGAAAAACAAGAACTGTTTCTTAAAAGTTTAAATGAACCAAACACCTCCATATAATACACTGTTGAACTTGAAAACGAAAGAAAACTTTTTAGATATAAATATTACAAATACAATTAAAGGATTTTATAAATTTTAAGTACGATATGTGATAACAATCAAAACAAGTACGGATGCAGTAACAAATGTTCAAATAAAACCAAACTCTAACATCAAACAAAGCATAATCACTGGCGTCTTTAAAGGATTTCTATGTAGAGGAAAACAAATCTGCTCCCAAAAACACCTCTCACAAGAAATTGACTTCCTCAGAGATATATTTTTTGAAAACGGCTATAACAAAAGTCATCTTATTAAAATAACCAAAAACTATTTTGACCACGTTTTAAAAAATACTACATCTAAACAATTAGATAAGCAGTTTGTTAAACTACCTTGGATACCTATTATTGACCCTAAACTCCGAAGAGAATTTAGAAAACAAAACATCAGAGTTATATTTACTTCAGCTCCCAATTTAAATAACATATTATGCAACAATAAAACAAAACTACCTCCGATTTCAAATCCGGGAGTTTACCAACTTAAATGCTCATGTGGAAATATATATATATAATAGCGAGACCAAAAAGAAAATCATTTGAAGAAATGCGGAACACCAAAGAGCCAGTAAAAATCAAAAATGGTCGAGTTTAGGAGCCACGCAACATTCTAGAACATGCCGTGGTACTTTTGATTAGCTGAATCCTAAGACCTTGGCAGTCATTCCAGAATACAGGATAAGAAAAGTAAGAGAACCCCTGGTGATAAATAAAGCAAGAAATCGATACGAGATAGGTATTGGGCAAACTGTTCTAAAAAGAAATGACGGGGATAATGTGAAAACAAAAACTTAGGGATCATTTTTGACAAAAATTTAACTGACGTCACTATTTTATTATTTGATTGGTTTTTATATTTAACGATTTTTAATGTCTTCTTTAATAAAAGGTTAGTTTTATGTTATTTTGTAACGTTTTTTTCATTACCTGATGACACTGACTACAATAGGTCAGCGAAATATCGTTAATATAGCAGTATATCAAAATATATTTAACTAGGAAATTAAAAAAAAATTTCTTTTTTCAAATCCATGCTTTATGCAAGCAGAATTCTATTGGGCCTAGAAATTCTTTTTTTGTTATCTTTTGTAGAGGGAAAAATTACTGTTTTTTTTTTTTTTTTAATTTAAAAATTACTGTTTTTACTAAATTTTTTTTTTTTAACTTAATAACTTAAGACTTATTAACTTAATAACTTAAAACAATAGGTTTTGAATCGCTGCGCTTTAATGTCTTCGAAACTGCAAATAATTTGCAAATTAATGATTTTTGTGACATAATACGCAATTCATATCAAATAAATAAAGTATATGGGGTATACAAATTAAATTTTTGTTAACTTAATTAACTTTTTTTGGTCAAATTTTTCCATTTCCTTGTATTGTCATCGAAAATGATTAAGTGTACAAAATTTGAGCAAAATTGGTTGAGAAAAATGCTTTCAAAAATTGATTTCAAGTTTTGTGGCACACAAACATATATATATATATATATATATATATATATATATATATATATATATATATATATATATATATATATATATATATATATATATATATATATATATATATGTATATATATATATATATATATATATATATATATATATATATATATATATATATATATATATATGTATATATATATATATATATATATATATATATATATATATATATATATATATATATATATATATATATATATATATATATATATATATATATATATAGAAAGTAACCTTATATAAAGCATGGAAAAAATAATTAGACGCTGTCTTTTTTATTAAAATCAATTTATATATTTATAAACATATCGTATAACAAGAAATGACTTTTAAAAATCATATATATATATATATATATATATATATATATATATATATATATATATATATATATTTATATTTATATATATATACCGAGGGCAAATGGAAAAAACGTTGTGCCAATCACAAACAATCTTTTGAACGTAAAAAATACTCAAAAGAGACTATGCTGTCTAAATATATATGGCAACTAAAAGAAAAAAATATTAATTTTAAATTAAACTGGTCTATCCTAAAAACTGCGCCTGCTTATAATAACATTTCCAAAAAATGTACACTATGTTTACAAGAAAAATTTGAAATTATTACTCATTTAGATCAAGAAAATTTACTAAATAAAAAATCAGAATTAATTTCTAAATGCAGACATGAAAATAAGTTCCTTTTAAAAATTATAAAAACAAATGACCAGTCCAAATTTATCCTAATTCTAAAGAACTCTTTTCATGATTTTTTAATTATCTAATGTAGTTGATGCAACTTCCTGGTTAAAAAATACTACAGTTATTACATAATTAATTATAACAATTCCTAACTTCCTGTGAAATAATTTTTCTATAATTTGAAAACTTTTTTATGTTTAGACATTCTTCCTGATGAACCTGCTGATGGTGAAACACATTGTAGAAGAGATCAAAAATTAGATAAATGTTTTTACTAATTTATATATTTGTTGCAGTATTTTAAAAATGAAAAAATTATCAAAATTAAACGATTTGACAAAAAGTTATAATAATACCGATAGTACATAAATACCGATTTTTTGATATATGGATTTGTTGAAGAAACTGTGGTCAAAAATATACTTTTCTCAACTAAAATTAACATAAATTTGTCAATTCTCTTTTAAACGTCTATAATTTGGTATCAAAAGATAGGTATTAGAGTGGGGTACAAATTCATGTTGGTTTCTAGCTATTGGGCGTATCCAGGAGGCTAGATGGGGTACCAAACCAACACCTACACCGCCAATAAATGCAAGTTTTATCTACAAAAAAGTTTATTTATTGCTAAAATACTTGATTTTCATTTTATTTTTTAAAAGTAATTATTATTTGCTTCCAGACCACTGCCAAATATGAAACTTAGGGTGGGTGTTAGTTCAGTTTAGGGTGTTAACACACCCTAAAATGAAAAAAAAATTTCTAAATAATTTTTTTTCATTATTAAAAAAAATAAATTTAGTATGAAATACAAAAACTTTATTTTACTACTACTAGATGCACACATTGATTCAGTGAAATAGGGGACGTGTGCCACCACGTCTCTCCAACCTAAAAATAGATTCAAATTTTTATATGCAATTTAGAAAAAGATTTAAATTGCTATTATATAAAATAAAACAAAATAGCATTAACAAAATTACAAGATGCATCAGAGGATCCATTCTTTCTGTAAAAAAAGCGTTTAAATCCCCCCTCCTAACCTAAAAATAATACTTTTAAATTAAATTATTTTGAACTAAACCAATTATTAATTTTTGTCTTGGCTTTTAGTAAATGATTAAAATTTTAAATTCCATCAATGAAACAAATAATAATCATTTTTAACTATAGACACGACGAGAACGTAAGTCAGAGCCTCCTATCAAAATAATTGCAAGTCACACAACTTGCTGTACTTTTTTTGCAAGTCATACCACTTGCAGTAATTAATTTATACATATATTGATAATAAATTTTATACATATATTTATCATACTTAAATCACAGAAGCAATATTATTACAAGTTGTTACATATTCACTTGTGTTGGGGTAAGCTTTGTCACAAAAATGTTGTGACAAAGCTTACCCTAAACAACAAGTTTGGTTTCTACTATCACATAAATAACATTAAACCACATAATAAAACAGCCAATTTATGAAAAAATCAACTCTCGTGCAATAACATCAGCAGCAAGCTGGATTTTTTTTATGAGATTGTCAACGCTTCTGAATCAGATTCATCCTTTTTCCTGTAAGAAATGGTATAAATTCTGTTTTCTTTTCTCTTATTTGTTTTTACTACTCGCCCATCATACATGATAGATTTTACCATCTGTATCAAACCATTTATGGCAGAGTTCTCTCCCAACAATTCTTTTATACATTACATCATATAAGTTTCAAGTTGTTTAATAGATAAGTGCTTATATAAAAAAAAAAGCTGGAGCGAGAGCTGCGTATTCTAAAAGATGGAATACGCCGCTCTCGCTCCAGCTTTCTTTTTTCTTTTTCTTTTTCATCCATTTTTTCTTTTTCATCCATTTTTTGTCTTTGACATGTCTTTTTGAAATCTCTGCTCATAATGCAGTGTGTTTCAGTCGATTATTTATTCTTTTTTTATGAGATGCTTGCATTGAGCACTTAACTATATTTTCCCTAGATATTTGGTCAAGACTATCTAGATAATCTATAGTTCTATTCTTTTTTGATCTTATTTTTATATATAACAAACTGTTGAATTTGGAGATCTTCCTTTAGCTTCACTAAACGTACCCATTAACTCTTTGCTATCTATGTTTTGAGGCCTTGCACTAGCTGTCTCCTCCTTAAGTGTCTCTGTAATAGAAAGTGAGAAATATCGCTTATATTGACGGTTGAAAATATCTTCAACCACAATAAGCCAAAATCATGTTGATAACCTGCTCATTGATGGAGGATAAATTTTTGACAGGTTCAAAAACATTTTTCTTTAAGGGGAAAAAAATCATTTTTACTGTTTATCAGTGCACCTGGATTATATTTGCAATTTTTAATTGTTTTCAAAACATTTTTAGCTTCTTGGATACCTGCAATATGATCAAAACTTCTTTTTTTAGCTGATACATAAAATTTTTTCATCCAGAGTCCAGTAAGAAGTTTTCCAAATATTGCTAGCACACACATTTGTTTTATGGCAGTTGTATAACAAAATGCTAATCTCAGAACTGTTTGTAAAGTGCCACACTTTACTGCTCCAATGGTCCAAAATTGCTTAAAAGCATTGTAGTGTTTCATAAAGATGAAACAAGTACGGAAAGGTATATGAAGACGATTACCACGATTTCTTGGAATTATACCTCGTGGCAATTTGTTATTGTCTAAAAAATTTACAAATCCTTCCCGATTATCTTTGCCATCTTTAAATCTCATTTTGTACATTGCCTAAACAATTTTAACTGCCATACAGTCTTTTCTAAGTAATAGGCAACTTGCCTTTTCCAAAGACTGTAATGCTGAACGATATGAAATAGCTATTATATCAAGCAAGTGCAAATGGCAGTTCATTTAAATTCTTACCCCAGGTTGCACAAATTTGGTAACGGTAAGATGATTTGCTTTGAAATAATAGACTTACGACATTCGTCAAAGAAAAGTTAGAAATAATCTAAATAAACTAAAGCCATATGATCCACTGCATTACATATGTGATTTTGGTAATCATCAGATGCACCTCCAGGTAATTAGTCCAGGGCAATGACTTGACATTTATTCTTTGACGTCAAGCGGATGCTGTTACTATGGACACCCGCTTGCGTTGCTGCATTAAACCCAAGAGTTAGATTATTATTATTGAAAGCCCATTCTGCTGCTTGCAATTCATATATACTGCCTAGTTCACGAGCCATTTGCTCAACTGTAATACGCTAAGAAATATGTAAAAATTTAACACCTAAATATTGTGCAGCTTTCTGCAATAAGAATGGAATGTTACATGTTGGGACATTAGACAACAACATGCTGTAAATTATCATTCTTGTTTGTAATGCATGAGCCTTACTATTTTCTGATAGTGCTGATAGTAACTGAAAGTGCAATATTATCCTCCTCCATCTGGATCATATCATCTTCTAATCTAGATAATCCCATTTTGTTTACCCTTATGACATCATTATGTTTGAGATTCATTTGCCTTAACTTTTCTTTTTCTTTAACTTTTTTTGCCTTTCTTGTAATTATAAGGTTGCAAATACGTCTACTGTAATAATATGTTTGTAACTTTTGTTTTAAGTCTCTAACTTCTTCTCTTAAAGTTTTTATTATATCTTCTTTTCTTTTAACACTTTGCCTTAAAACTTTCAATTGATATGGCGTGCTCTTTATTTTAGCTTTTAAAAAAGCTATCTTATTTTGGTATTCTTTAGAAGAGCTAGCTAACTTTGAAGACAAATGAGACAATATATTCTTTAATTTTATTTCCTTTGGATTTAATTTTTCTCTTTAACTTTTTAAATTTACAATTTGACCTTGTGAGCATAAAGATTCACTATTTATTAAAGATAACATAATAATATTTTCTAATGATAACACAACTTAAGAAGTTGATACAAGGTTTATGCTACTAGAGTTAGCTTGCAATGAATTGGTCAATAGTGGTTTTTGGAATGCAAAGGTCTAATCTCAAAATGCAATAAAATGTTTAGAGTCTCTTTTAAAGTTGCAAACCCATTTATTTGCTTTATTAACAAAGGTCTGAATACCATTTTTGCTAATGCTGAAGCCAAAATACTCTTCGACTTGTTTAACAGTTTCAGCAAACAATTCCCCAGTGAAAAATAAAACCGCGTCCCACATGGGTTACGCGTGGGTTCCGTGTGGGATTGATGGGATTTACGTGGGACGGTTTTTCCCATGTGGTATCCGTATGGAAATTTGTCACCTTAAACCCATGTGGGTAATCCCACATGGGTTACATGTGGGAACCATATGGTATTTACACACATGGGAAATCCCACGTGGGTTTCCTGTGGGATTTGCATGAGAATTAATTTGAAAGTTGGAAACTAAAAAAAAAAACTTTAAAAAAAAAACTAAAAAAAGAATTATTAAATCGACATTGCATTGCGTTACGTTTATATTGTGTGAAAATAATTTATATTAATATAGAGAATGGCAAGCAAGTATGTAAGTACCACGAATAATGTTTATCTTTCTTTATAGAAATAAGATTAAGATTTGTGCAAATAGACGTATTATTAGGATAATATAATAGTTATTTGAATTTAGATTTTGAGTAAATTATTTGCAAACAATTAACTGAAACAAGTTGAAATGTTGTCAAAAACCAATCTTGCATGCATGGGACACTGCAGTGTCCCACAAAGAAATGCAGGTTTGAAAGTCAAAGAATTCCCAATTTTCTTTATTAAAAAAAGAAAAAAATAGGATGGAGATGGGTTTCTGTAACTTTTTTTATGCTCCAAAACTTTTAACTTTAGATATAATAAGGTCCTTAAGACTTAAGGGACTTACGAACTACATTGAGGAACAAAAACAGGATATTTACAGAAACTTTTCAATTTTTAATTTGGAGTACCACAGTGTTATTGGGAATACAGCCTCTGGGTCCAGTTTTCAAAGTAATATGATCTAAAGTAATGTTTAAATAAAATAATATGCTTTAAAATGCATATAGTTATACATATAACTCCTGATAGTTAACTATATGTATAACTAGTTATACATATAATTTGTTATAAAAGGTTATTTTTTAAGGTTATACTTGAACAAATTAAAACCAATTAATTCAAATTCAAAATTTAGTTAAAGTTCAAGTTAAAGTTCTTATTTATTCATTGTTTTTGTTAATTTTATATTTATTTGTTCAAATTTATCAGTTAGTACTATTTTTTACTACAGTAAGAATGCTTATCATTGTTGAATGTGATTTTATTAGTAACTCAATTTTATTTTCAACATATTTTGACAACACCCTTTATATTTTAAATGATTACAGCTTTACTTTTCTATTGATGTTAAATTTATTACGTTTCAATAACTCAGATTGAATCTTAACTGAATTATTGTAAGCTTTGTAGGGGTTTGTTGTATATCAAATGGTGTTGTAAATAAAGTAAAAATTATATATATATATATATATATATATATATATATATATATATATGTATATATATATATATATATATATATATATATATATATATATATATATATATATATATATATATATATATATGTATATATATATTTTTAAATGAGAAATAATGCAAATTGATTACTTATTTTACCTAAATCATAGGGTCATCTATGCATAATGATGTTAGATGATGACCCGTTTATTGAACACCTTCACCCTTTATCAAACTCAGTCAATTTTTTGCCATCTCCCATTGAAAATGTTGTCAGTTTTTGTTATCATATTATAATGGTATATCTGAATTGTTAATATAATATTAAAAAAATGCATATACCATCAATTTTTTTCTGGTTCAATCATGCATTTATTCTCAACAGTACTAAAAGTAAAAAAAAAAAACATAAATTGTTCTTTCAGATAAGCAAGCTAATTCAATTTTTTTCTGGTTCAATCATACATTTATTCTCAACAGTACTAAAAGTAAAAAAAAAAACATAAATTGTTCTTTCAGATAAGCAAGCTAATTTCTGAATTTAGATTGTTTTTCCTATGATCCTCTACAGTTTTAAGCAACAAAAGCAAGAAGTTTTTAGACGACATTAGCTAGCATAAATTGTTTTACTTTTTTTTTAAATAAAATATGTTACTTTTTTTTTTAATTCAATTTTTTAATTGACATTATTTTGGTCTCAACATCCCCTCCCCATTGTCAATTATTGTTAAACTCACACTGCCCCTCTATCTACTGGCATCATTTATGGATGATCCCATAGCCTAAACACTATATATATACATATATACATATATATATATATATATATATATATATATATATATATATATATATATATATATATATATATATATATTATTTTTACTTTATTTACAACACCATTTGATATACAACAAACCCTTACAAAGCTTACAATAATTCAGTTAAAATTCAATCTAAGTTATTGAAACGTAATAAATTTAACATCAATAGAAAAGTAAAGCTGTCATCATTTAAAATGTAAAGGGTGTTGTCAAAATATGTTGAAAGTGAAATTAAGTTACTAATAAAATCACGTTCAACAATGATAAATATTCTTACTGTAGTAAGAATTAGTACTAGTTAACAAATTTGAACAAATAAATATAAAATAGCGAAAAAACAATGAACAAATAAGAACTTGAACTTAAACTAAATCTTGAATTTGAATTAATTGGTACTAATTTGTTCAAGCATAACCTTAAAAAATAAGTTTATATAATAAATTTCATGTATAACTAGTTATACATATAGTTAAGCATTTTATTTAATTTATATATTACTTTAGATCATATTACTTTGAATACTGGACCCAGAGACTTTATTCCCAATAACACTGTTGTACTCCAGATTAAAAGTTGAAAAGTTTCTGTAGTTATCCTGTTTTTGTTCCTCAATGTACTTCGTAGGTCCCTTAAGTTTTATGAACCTTATTATATATAAAATTAAATGTTTTGGAGCCTAAAAAAAGTTACAGAAACCTCCCTATCTTCCCCCTATTTTAATTTTTTTTTTTAATAAAGAAAATTTGACTTTCAAACCAGCATTTCTTTGTGGGACACTGCAGTGTCCCATGCATGCATGCTTGGTTTTTGACAACATTTGAACTTGCATCAGTCAATTGTTTGCAGATAATATATTCAAGAACTATATTCAAATATCATATGAACATGTTAGAGAATGTTCATATGATATTTGAACATCACAAATTTAATAATACTGTTGTGATATGTTATATAAATAATACCATAATAGATTATGGTATGAAAATAAGATAGGATATGAAGGCAATGATCAAAGAATAAATTTACTTATAGAAATTTAGATGTTTGTTTATTAGTTTCAGAATATTATATTATGTGTAACCACGGTCTTCTATAATAACAGGCCTTGACATCGCGCAACAAAGTTGATAAACTGAAGGCCAATTCCTAATACTGTGTTTACATTTTCATCTTTTAACATTAGACGAAAGTTTGTGTTCACACTTTTTTAATAAATCTTTAAAATTTGATTGGTTTATAAATTAGATAGCGCAACTTCAAGACGATAACCTTGTAAGGTTCAAGGCGTTACATTGTAAGGTAATAATATTGTCAAACTAACGGTAAGTTTTTTTAATAATTAAAATGCCTTTAAAATGCTGTGTATCTCTTTGCAAGTCGAACTATCTCAACTACAACAAAAATATCAATTTATACAACTACAACTACAATATCAATTACAACTACAACAAAAATATCAATTTATAAATTCCCGAAGAATCTAGAGGAGAGAAAAAGATGTAGTGAAGCTATCCCAAGAACTGGTTTTATTGTTACAGACTATACAGCAGTATGTCAACTTCATTGGCCAAATGAAGCACCTTTTGAAAGCAAATATGGGAAGCAACGACCTTTAAACCCACCATCTGTTTTTAAAAATATTCCGCTCAGTTGTTTAGCCTCACCAGCAAGTAAAGTTAGAAAAACTGTAACTTCAAGCGGTTTTCGAAGCATTTTACCAGATGAGTTAAATAATTTTCTAAAAGAGGATGAACTTATATTTGACGATATTCAATCTTTGTTAAGTGATAATGATGTTATTGTTTTCCAGCTTAATAAAAAAAGTTTACACATACAATCAAAAATGTACAAACTTGGTGTTCCATTATTTATTTTAGTAATTTTCAATGATTATTCACTTGTAGCTAACTATAATGGCACAACTTGTAATATTTCATCTTTAGCTGTAAACAAATTAAAGTTAATAAAAACAAAATCAGCTTTATTTGAAGCAGTTAGATTTTTTTAAAAAATTAAGAAAGTTCGCTTCAGTTAAATAATCTATTCGAACACCTTAATGCTATGAAAAAAGTTAATGTTGGTGAAGTTTTATATACTTCAGATATTATATGTAGAGCATATGAGTATTTTGCTATGTGACAAAGTTTATATGACTGTTTGTGTATTGACTACAAGTTGCCAAGTATAAGGACACGATTGACTTCAAAAATAAGCTCAATGGAGGACCTAATTTTCATAAATAGTATTTTTATGAATTTAAATCCATTGAAAAGAACTTACATACTACTAATTGATGAGGTCAAAGCTTCATTACTTTACCAAAGAGGTGCTTTGTTTGGTCAAGCAGTAAACTACCCTGAAAAGTTAGCTAAAACAATTTTATCATTTATGATGAAATGTCTTTTTGGAGGTCCAGAATATATATGTAGAGCTCAACCTATTGCAAATTGTTCTTCTGAATTTCAGTTTGCTTAATGTCAACAAATTGTTGATACTATAAATAATATTGAAAATAGTAAGACACTGGTAATAATTACTGATGGTAACCGTGTAAATCAAAGATTTTTTGGAATGTTTAAAACAGTTGATAGTAAACCATGGTTAACAACATCAGGTATATATTTATTGTATGATTATGTGCATCTCTTAAAATCTATATGAAACAATTGGTTGACAGAAAAGACTGACAAACTTCAATTTTGAACAATAAAGAACTGGCTTTGGCTAAGTGGAGTGATTTAGAAACTTTATATAAAACTGAGTGCAATAGTCTTTTTAAACTCTCTAAACTTACAGCTAAATCAGTTTATCCAAAACCAATAGAGAGACAATCTGTAAAGTTTTGTTTGTCTGTTTTTTGCGAAGAAACAGTAGCTACATTAAGAACGCATCCAGAGATTGAAAATAAAGCATTTGAAGGTACTGCTGAAATAAATTTTTTTTTTCGAATGTTGTTAATGTCAAAGCACCTGGTGCTGGCATTCGGTTTAGAAATGAATTATGCGGAGAAATCCACTCAGTTGGTGATCAACAGTTACAACTGCTACGAGATATTGCTGAACTGTCAAATCATATGAAACCTACAGGTAAGCGTGTAACACAGCTTTCGCTAGATACTAGTAATGCAATAGCGCATTCATGTTATGGCTTTATTGATCTCGTAGAAACTTTGTTGAGTAATGGAGCAAAGTATGTCTTATTAGGTTGGTTTTCAACAGTCCACTTGAAAAAGCTTTTTCTAAGCTTTGACAGGGATCTGGAGGTACTTACTTTATAAACGCTAAATCTGTAATTGAAAAAATTAATATTCAACATACTAAATTGATATTACAACTTGACATTCCTGTTGATGGTATCGATGGTCATACTTTTGACACATGTTTTAGAGATATTTCTACTGATGAAAAAGAACTTCTGGATAATATACATGATCTTGAAAGGTCAGTTAATAAATCTACATTAGTGGCTATAGTTTACATAGCTGGCTATGTGCAAAAAAGCGAAATAAAAATTTATGATTATTCTACCAATTATTATTATAAATATGGAAGTTATCTGTATAGCCTAAACAGAGGCGGACTTGAAATTCCTTCTGATACTCTTGTCTAATGGTCAATATTTTGCTTTTTTTTTTCAAGGTGCTACTGACCCTTTATGCAGAACATCTTGTGTTTCATTTCATTGCTGCTAAATATAAATTTAAAATCACAAAAAAACAATGCAGAGTATATTCTAATATTCTGCTAAAGAATTACTCTCTAATTACCACTCCCAAAATACTAAAGCTATCATAATTTATGTGAAAATTAGTTTTGTAATTTATTATGCTATTTACTTGTTATGTTTTTTATTTTCTCATTAGCCTATATGTCTCTCAATATGTTTGGATTTGTAATTATTTACCCTGTTGAGATATATTGATAAAACTTTTGTTTTGCTTGAATCAACTTTTGTTGGTGATTTTTATTGTTACCATTTTTAGAAAAAAAAATTAAAAAAACAGTTATCTTTCTAATATATAGATATATACTTTGTTATGGTTCTGCTTGTTATTGATACTATTTATTACATAAATATTCTTAATGAAATTTGAAATACGAAAAATATGATTATCTTTTAACAATTTTTTGGTTTTCTTTTTATATTTCCGTCTTTACTAGAGATTATTATTAGAAAACATAGACTGCCATTACACCCTACCTAATATAAAAGTATATCAATATAAGTAAAAGTGAAAGTTTAATCGGCCTTCAGTTTTTACGGCATTTTGCGCGATGTCAAGGCCTGTTATCATAGAAGGCCGTGTGTGTTACGAAAAAAAAAAGATACTTTTGCATCCAGTGGCTATTGCACCCAACGTCTACATCATTGAAAAAGTAGGTTTTTACATTTTTGTTTTTGTTTTTTTGTTTAACTACTTATCCTAATTGGTCACTTTTTTCAGGATTCTCCTCATGGGTTCAAGCTCATTACGCATAATATGTGTTCAATTACCCATAATACGTTAGTCATTGTAAGTAATAAATTAGGAAATAATTATTTGTGAAATATTGTAGTCATTAATGACTTCAACCTGGCTAATAATTAAAATTGCTCGACTAATAAGATTCCTTATTAAAATTGCTCTCTCTCTCTCTCTCTCTATATATATATATATATATATATATATTTATATTTATATATATTTGTATTTATATTTTTTTTTTTAGAAAATGTTTAAAGAAAGTTAGAAGATACTAAAAACCTTGGTATTATGCAAGCCGAAGCGATTTCATTAATTCAATCGACAAAAAACGGCGTGTAAATCGCAAAAGAAAAAATAATATTTTTAATATTCATTTTGGATGTATTGATTACTAGCATTTATTTTAAAATAAATTCATTTTGCAAAACGTTTTTTAATTTTATAAAATTTCGTTATAATAGTTTAAGGTAAATCCCACATAGGTTGTAGGTGGAAAATATCACATGTAAAAGATCAAAAGTGCTACACATTTTGAATACCAAATGGGATAAAGTAGCAAATACCAGATTAAGTTAAGCCTCTTTGAACGCTTCGAATTAATTTTAAATTACTATTTAAGTAATTTTTAAATTAAAAGAACTTTAAAAATTATCATAGAAGCATTCAGACTTTTATTTGTCTAGTATTGACTACTTTTATACCATTTGGATTAAAATATATGTGGCATTTAAGATCTATAACATGTAGTATTTTCCACCTATATCCCATGTAGGATTTACCACATAAAACCCATGTGGGATTTACCATATGAAACCCACAAGGGACAAAATAATAATCCCCATATGGCTTACATGTGGTAAAAACCCACGCGTATCCCATATGGGATTTACCATAAGGAATTCATGTGGGATTTACCATATGAAACCCACATGGGACAAAATAATAATCCCCACATGGGTTACATATGGAAAAAATCCACGCGTATCCCATGTGCGCTTTTTCACTGGGTCACTGTTTAAAGTAAAAAAAAAAGGGTATGCCTTTTGATAACCATAAACATTTTCATTTCTTCATTTTTATTCATTTTTCTTTTTAGATAAATCTGAATCAATTATAACAGTTTTAAAAGCAGATTGAAGTTTCTCTTTATCCACCCCGCCCCCTCCCCATGTCTCAAAATAAAAATCAAAATTTAAGTACCAAAAGTGCTGCACAAAATAGAGTATGTGCTGCATAAAATAAATCAACGAAATTTAGCAGGTGCAAAGAACTTGTGTAAACTTAACATCGAGAATAGTATTGCAAAAGAAAGAAGCATATCTTCAACATTTACTGAATGCACAAAGTACAACTAAGTTTTTGTCATTTAAAAATCTACTTAAAAAAGTTTGAATTGTAATCAAAAGGTACAGATTAATAAAGTTTAATAACTCTAGTTTTTAAAAATTATCTATATTAATATATAACTCTAAATAAAAAACCTTAAAATACGTTTCTCCCTCAATCGCGAGAAGCAAACTTCAAAAAGCGTGGCACAGAATTTTAGCACAAATATCGGTTCCGTAAAACGCGTAATTCTACGTACCAACTATTTTTATTCAACAATATTGTTGATTAAAAGTAATTATTACTTTGTAATATTGTTTATTTATGCTCTTTTTGGGCAAAAAATTTTTTGTTTTTAGTTCATTTCGACTGTATTTATAGTTTTATCAAAAACTGTAAATACAGTTGATATAATTATCTTTATAAAAAAATATATTCAAAAAAAATTTTTAAAGTCATTATTTCATACATATTTTTTTTTTATTTTTAGTTTACATTGTTTGCATGTCGTGATTTACATGTAATATAAACATATAAACTTGGAAACTGCAAGATCATATCGATCTTGTCGCCAGAACCATATAAAAATTACAATGTAAATATAATATAAAATAATACAGTTTATAACAAAATAATAATCCGAAACATTTGAAATAATAAATGGTTAAATAATATCTCAAAAATATTTCCTTTGAAAAAATGATATTCTTTAACTTGTTTTTAAAAACAGAAAAAGAGACAGATGAATCAAAATTAAGCTGGATAATTTTATTCCAGAGATGTGCTCGATAATCTATACGAAATTAATTAAACTTTGTTTGACAAAAGGATTCTTTCAAATAGTTATTATTTCGCAAACTATATTTATTCTTTAACTTAAAGGTAAATAGATCTTTAAAAACATTTAATAAAGGGTTGTTCATACAACAAAACCTAAAATTATAAAGTATTATACAAGTTAAGTTCATAAACGTTTAATACATTCATATCTTTGTATAAAGGTTTTGTATTTGAAAAACGGTTTAAAAAAATATATTATTCGCTTTGCATGTTTTTGATTGCCATAAAGAAGTTGCAACTTACTTTTACCTGTACTTCCCCAGGCAATATTTGCATAGTTTATATAGCTATGAATAAATGAGTAGTATAGAGTTTTAAATTATTTTTATTTAAATATTTAATATGTTTCTGACCTTATAGAGGCTTCATTCAAAATGGCCATTGACACACACATAAAAAACTTCGGTTAGTCTTTGGAATATAAAGTTCACACTTTTTACCCTATATTCAAATATCATACATATTTTAGCTATATAAAAATAGAAATAGATATAGGGGAAACTGTTGTACCTAGGACAGATTTTTAGATATATGTATTTTATTGTGATTTGACGTACACCACACAAATCATATTTGTATATTTTGAAAGGTCAATTATTTGGGTATTCACAACCAAAATATCAGAAATGTATATCATATAACTAGTACATAGATTTTAAAGTTAAAAAAAATGGTAAATAAGGCCAAGGTACAACATACCCTATGTATCTTGGCCAGTACTACAGTGTACCCAAGACACATTGAGAATTTCATTAAATTTTCTTAACCAAAATTGTTTTATTCGGTTTATCAGATTACTTAACAAAACACCTTAAAAATTCAGAACAAAAACTAAATAAAATTTAATTTTTTTTTTGCTTTTTAATTAAAATCTTTGAACAAAAACAACAAACTTTTAATTACTATTTTATCACATCAAAAACTTTAAAATTAGTAGGTATATAGACCTAGGTAGGTACATTTGAACATATCACATATATATATATATATACATATATATATATATATATATATATATATATATATATATATATATATATATATATATATATATATATATATATATATATATATATATATATATATATATATATATTGAAAAATTTTTATCTTATAAAGCATAGAAAAATATTTAAACAATTAACTTTAGAAATGATCATTTCTCTTTTAACTAATTAATCAGTGATTGGGACTAGCTTAAATAAAAATACTATCAATACGAAGATATATTATTCAGCTTTTTGCATTTAGTAGAAACCCCAGTACTTCTGTATCTCTGGAATATTATAAATTTTTTGTTCTTGTTTACTTTTTGAGGGGTTTTAATTTTTTTTATAATGTCGCTTATCGGGTACTGATTCAAATTCTCTTTTTCAGGCCATTTCCAGCTTTTAAGTGATTTTTGCAGTGATTTCAGTAATACGCGATCAGATATTGATTCTACCTTTCCAATAAAATAGGATCCTTGATATAAATATATAATATAGTCTTCAATATTTTATTTTTTTTTAGTTACATGTTCAACCTGTAGGTTGTCATCTAACCAAGGAACAACTGATCAACAGTGATCGAGGTACAACACTACTCCAACTACAACAAAACGATGGATTTTAAATGTTTTGAGATTACTTATCTCGTAAGTTTTTAATCGTTTGGATACTTGTTAAATAAAAGAACCCATAGCATATAAAAAGTAATTGACTATTATAAAACGTTTAAAACTATCAGGCTTCAAAATATATTAGAAATACTCAATTTTTCGCCGAAAAAAATTTTAACGTCGATAACAGCAAACACCGTCTTAATGGCGGCATGTGACTAATTTCACATTGAATAGTCGTTAGTGATGTAACGACTATTCAATGTGAAATTAGTCACATTGACTAGTCGTTACATCACCATAGATAGTAAAATTTAATGAGCCCAGTGGCCTAGGTACACATAGTATTAAGGTTCAACAGGTTCCCCTACGATATTAATACATTAAAAAAAATTATTTTTATCTTTTTTTTAAGTTTTTCACTTTCCAATCGTAAAACTTTTATTATAATGGTATACCATCTCGTTGATTCTAATGTATACTATCTTCATTTCTTTTTTTTTTAATGTTATGCATAATTCAAAATTATACTTATGTAATACAATAACCTGACATTGGGAAACAACGCCTTTGATGAAATCAAAAAAAGACCTAATTTAAGTGATAAATGCAAAACTTAATTATATAACAAAATGCGTAAAAATAGCTCTCACTTGTTTTCAAATAGAATAATTTTATGTTTAGTCAGTTATATACACTTTCGCTTTTTTTACCTCAATAACAACAACTATACTTAAAAAAATTTTATAAACACCCTTTTCAATGATTTTTTCTAAAATGTTTTCCTTTATAAATAAAAAAAAGTCAGGGGGGGAAGGCCATTTGTTGCCCCTTGCATTGTTGCCATAGAAAATACTTTAATTTTCAACATCCCAACTTTATTGGGACTTGCTAAAAGTTTTTAATCTCTAGCTATTTTTGAAAACAATAAAAAATTATTTGCAAGATTTAGTTTCAAAAAAACGGGCACGTACAATGCGACCCTTTCCCGGGTCTTCACCCCTGGAAACAATTTTAACATAAAAGCTCACCAGGACTATACAAGCGCTGAAAGTTTATTATGCGCTTACCGCACATTCCGAATTTCCCAAGTATTCTTTCAAAATGATTTGTTTCGCAAGTTTCTTTTCGCAAAGGGTTGTTACGGAATTATCATTATTCTTTTCGTATAATGAGTTACCGTAGGTGAATGTACAACTTCCCTTATAGCAATTTAAAATACGGAAGATAAAAATGGGAAATTTTCGTAAGTTTTTGTTTACGGCGAACAACCACTACTGCATTATTCAATTTTTTTAAAGGTGCACAACTGATTAGGAAGCAAAGAAAGAAAATAGGAGCTCTTTCATTTTAAAAAAAACAAGAAGTTAACTTGTAAAAAAATGGAACTAAATCTTGTAAAACACTTCCTAAATTATACATACACGTCTGGATTTAATCAAGGTATAGCTTATGGGAAAACCAAAATCACAATGAACATCTACAGGTACATTTTTCTAAAAAATTTTTATAATTGTAACTGCATAGTTTTTTAAAAATACATTTTAAATTTACTCATTATGCAATTTGATTATAAATAGCTAGATTCAGAGAACAAAAGGTTTTTATTTTCAGGCAATTGACATTCATGTTATGTGCCTGATAGCGTCTGATGTCGTTCATGATTCAATCACTATTCTTATTTGCAAGGTGAAAGGCATACGCCTCTTAAGGTATGATTACAATGAGCAACAAAAAGATTAAAACTAATGTGAGTGCAAAAGCGCTTTTGCCAAAACATATAATAACTCTAGAAATAGCTGTATGTTAGCACAAGTTATCTAAAAAGGTGTGAAGTTTTATAAAGATTTAAAAGATTTAAAAGAAAAAGTGTTTGAAATGGATCATTGATAGCTATATAATTAAAAATAAAAAAAGTTAAAATTGATTATTGATAGCTATATAGTTACCCATTAATAGCAATATAACTATTAAGCAAACATTTTTATAGTGGATTTGCAGCAGACTTCCCACTGCCAAAAGCCTGATCATTTAATTTTTTTTAGTTATCGAAACATAAATATGCATAGTGCACAAACATTTTTTCTCTAAATCCCCACTATATGAAAATGTTTTATATAAGTTTATAACTTTATATATAGTTTTATAAAATGTAAGTAGTTTAGTATAAAAGTTTATAAACATTATAATAGTTGTAAAAAATATAAAAATAAGACCAGGTCTTTTATAACTATATCTTTTTTATAAATTTCATTACTTTTATAACTATATCCTATATATAAGTTTCACGACCTATTACTTATATAAAGTTAAAAAGTTATAACGTAATTTTAACTTATGTTAGTTTTAAAACTTAAATAAATTAAATTTGCGTTAACTAAATCAAAGAAACTAATAGACAAGTTTAATATACGTTTACTTAGACTAAATCTAAACGCTTTATATACGTTAATTAGACTAGATTTAAATGTAAATTAGACAAAATCTAAACGCTTTATATACGTATAATAATCCTATAATAGACGTCTAAAATACGTTTGAATATAGACGTATCATGGACGTTTGTTCTAAACGTTAATCTGGATTTCATTCTAAACGGACAATTGACCAAATCTGAACGTTTTGTTGAAACGTTGTTTTGACGTTTAGTAGACGTTTGTGTGTTTACTGGGATGGAGCGTTTTTTTTTTTTTGTATAGACGACATGGAGGTGATAAACAAATGCTGTAGAGATTGAATAATTATTTTTTATTTTAAATTTTCATTATACTATAATTTATAGATTTCAAAAATAGTAATACTTTTAATGTGTCATTTTAAATGAATTGTATCTGAATTTAGACACAACCACCCTTTGAACTCTTTCAATTTATTAATGGTGTTTAAGTGAATAAACCATTTTCAAAAATTGATACGTCAATAGCATATTGAGTTTTTTCAAAGGTTTTGAGATAATGTTTTAAGATTTTTGATTTAATTTGAGCTTTAAATAAGTTTTCAATAAAACCTTAATTTCTAAATATAAGAAATTAAGGTTTTATTGAAAAATATATAAGATTATAAAAAAACGCCCCAAGGGTGTTTTTCTATAATAGTAAAAAGATTTTGCAAGCATTTTAAAAGTTCTACTTTTTCATTACATGTATACAAAATGGTATAAACTGGATCAGAAACATGTAAAACTTTAAAAATTTGAATAAATCCAAGTACTTAACTACTTTAAGTTGCATCATTCTTATAAAAAAACGTTTAAAGAAGTAGAACAAACTAATATAAGAACTTATTGTCCAAATTTTTTACTTACATTTAATTTTAGGAAAAAACTTTATTGTATAGATATTTTTTTTTAATTAGTTATTAAAGTGCTCGATAAAAACGTAACGGTCTTTTCACAGAGCATTGCAGAATAGTATTTAACAAAAAAAATCACGCCTCATTCTTTACCAATGCATACATATAATATATCAAAACAAATATTTTACATATGTAATATATAATAACAAATATTACAATAACAAATAAGAAATATTTTATAAAATATTTAAATAAAATAGCAACATTAAAATGTTTTACGATGGTTTATTCCGAGTTAAAGCTATAGCACTTATTAACAAACTAACTAGAGCAACCTCAACGTCTGCTACCTTAATTGACAACATAATAACAACTGAAATTGTTAATGAATCTCTAAAAGTAGGTAAAATTAAAAATCCCCATTTTTTTCTTCATTAACGTATAGAAAAAAATAATAAAAAAAACAACAAAAAGTCTTTTACAAGCGCTCTTTCAATAATAAAAATTTGGTATCATTTAAGGATCAGCTCTCTCTTACAAATTGGAAGCATGTAAAAAGTTCATTCGAAGTAAACATAATGTATTACAGATTCTATTAAACCTTTTATAAAATATATGATGTAAATTTTCAAAAACGTCAATTTATAAAAACTGATAAATATTTAAAGTCACCTTGGGTCAATACAGATCTTAAAAAACCTTCAAAAACAAAGCAAAAACTGTATATAAAATACTTAAAAAACCAACACCTGAAATCAAAATAGTTTATAAGAATTAACCTAAACAATTTGAAAGCCAAAGTAAAAATGCAAAAAAAAAGATAATACTGCAATTTACTAGAGAAGCATAAGTCAAGTTCAAAGCGCACATGGTAAATTATATGTCAGATTACTGGTAAAAACAAATTAAAAACGTGCTCTCTACCTAACGCTATAAAAATAGATGACGTATTTTTATTTTGCCTAAACAAATAGCAAGTGAGCTAAATAGTTTCTTTGTATCTGTAGGACCAAATTTAGCTAAAAATATTCCTAGTATGATAAATTCAATAAATAATTTCGCTTTTCCATTAATTTCTAAATTAGATAAAACCGAAGCAACTTTTTCAAAATTTGAAAATGCGTTTAAGATGCTAAAAACTAACAAATCTGTTAGTCCTGATTATATAAATTTTAACAGAGTTATAGATTCATACAACAATAAAAAGCAAATTCTTTTTAAAGTTTTTAAAGGCTCAATAAACCAAGGAATTTTTTCAGACCAATTAAAAATTGGTGAACCATTAAATGTCAGTAATTATCGTCCAATATCTGTTCTTTCTGTTTTTTCAAAAATTTTAGAGCGAATTTTGTAAAAAATCGCTAACAATATGTCCACGTCGAAGGATCTTCTTTAACTTACTTTCTAAATATAATCTGTGGAGCTCCACAAGGATTTATACTCAGACCCCAATAATTTTTATTCATGTAAATGAGCTCCATTCAGCCTCAAAATTAATAACAATCATGTTTACTGGTGATACTAACCTCTTCTTACCATGTAGTAGTATCAATAAACTTTTTAATGATATGAATATTAAGCTAACAAAAATCTCTAATTGGTTCAAATCAAACAAACTATCGCTTAATACTGAAAAGACTTAATGGACTCTCTTCCATCCAGTATTTAAAAAACGTTTTGGGGAGACCGGGGCTAGTTGGCCGTAGGGGTAAGTTGACGAACTGCGTTTATCTTCAGAGTCTTTCATCAGAAAGTGACAAAAATTATACAGAAATTTCCTTATTGACCATTTCATCATTCACTGTAGTATTGTCAGGATTCGCGCATGCGCATGGGAGATATTGAGATTTATGCGTTTTTTGGACAAAAACGTAACTTTTAGAACATCGCTTCCTTTTTACTTTACAAAGAAAATAGTTAGTCGTATGAAAACATAATTATTGTAAAAGTTCAAGTCACAATTGGTTTACTATATCCAGTCAGACTTTTTTTTCAAAGCTGACGTTTTTCAGGATCTATAGACTGTTTATTAAAAAAAAAAGCTTTCGGGGTAAGTTGACTCATAGCCCTAAGAAGTCCTTACGGTCTTATCACAGAGCACCGTGGATGAGCATTTAGTTGGAAGTTCACGCCTCCTTCCTAGCCGATTTCGCAAAACTTCCCCAGAGGTGGGATTTGAACCACGAATCCTTTGTTTCTGAGGCAAGTGCGCTACCACTGCGCCACGGCTGCTTTTTAGATTGAAACCACTTTATTGTCCAGAGAAGCATATTGCACTTCTTATAAATTTCAAAGATCGTTTTACTCACTCAAAGCCTCTCTCAATTAATATGAATATTTTAATATATATCATGTAAATGTTTTTAATGTTCTTTGTTTAATGTTCAAGTGTAAAACCAACTCTTCTTCTGCTTCCTTTCTTGATTTATATTCTTTAAAAGAAAAGAAAAAAATGTTCTTTAGGAAATTATAGTTCTATTAAACAACCAATTTTCCAAACAAACTTTGATAAAATCTGTATTTCATTTAGTGGAGCTTTCTTATGGAACAATATTGTGTTAAAAAATTTTGATTTTTCTTATGAGTGGAGTTTATTTTTCTTATGAGTGGAGTTTATTTTTCTTATGAGTGGAGTTATTTTAGGAGAAAGCTTAAAAAAGTACGTTTTTCAATTGATAATATACTTACATACTTTTAAATTATACTTAATATTAATTTATTTTATTCAATATTAATTTAAATTTTACTGTAAAAATACGTTTATTTGAATACAATTGAAGGTTGCATTAACTACAACTTTTTGTATATATATTTTATTTTATATACGTTATTATACTGAACGACTTTTAATGTAAATGTAAATGCTGCGCTAGTTTTGATCTTTATTTATACTTGTATTATTAACCATGTATATATACTTCTTATATTGTATATGTTCTTCGAACTTTCTAAAGTTATATACATACATATATATATATATATATATATATATATATATATATATATATATATATATATATATATATATATATATATATATATATATATATATATATATATATATATATGTATATATATATATATATATATATATATATATATATATATATATATATATATATATATGTATGTATGTGTATGTATGTATGAGTATACTTATGTGTATGTATATGTATGTGTGTATGTATGTATATATGTATGCGTGTATGTATGTATATATGTATGTGTGTGTACGTGTATATGTGTGTTTGTATGTGTATTTGCATATTCATGAGCCATTATAACAAAAGAGTAGCATTGGGCAGATGTATTACAGAAGAATCAATTTTATTACAGACTAAAAAAGAACATGAAATTACATTATAAGTGTTTGTTGAAAAAGATCAATACTATAAAACGAAAAAAATAACATCCTTATTATTTATACTTTATTGTTGACCTTGTATATATAGTTTTAAAAAAAAAAACATGCTAAAAACAAATTTTGGAGAAATTAGTAATACATATAGAAAATGAAGTATAAAAACTTAATTGAAATTTATAAATTTTAAAGCATTTTTTCCGATTTTATAAACGCTCTTTCCTTTTTTTTATAGAACAAACGCTCTTGATTTTAAAATACTGTTTTTTAAGGGGCATCTAAAATGCTTAAATAGCCTTAGGCTCCCTCAATTTAACCCGTTTCCCATTGGTTACCTTTAGCACTTTTTTTTTCACATTCAAAGTTCTATATTTTTGACTTTATCAGTCATTTTATTACTCTTTACATTTAAGGAATTTTTTATTTTGAAAAAATTTGACAAAATGCATATATTTACACAGGAAAAAAAAAAGATTCATAAGTAATTAACAATTGATACATAAACCCACCGTAAATAAAATCAAACATTAAACAAAAATATCAAACAATAGTGAAGTACTCTGACAAATTGATCGTAACCCTAACCCTCTAATGCGCTTACCCTTAAATTTTTTTTTTAATTTTGTTATTTAAGTGCCCCAAGAAGACCTAACGGTCTTGTCACAGAGCACCTCGGAAGTGCATTTAACTAGGAAGTTCACGCCTCTTCCTTACTATGAAGCGAAAATATGTCCAGAGTTCTTTTCGAACCTAAATCTCCTGCTTATAAAGCAAGCGCTATAACCATTGCACCACGGCCGCAAGTTAGGGCCTGTGAGATCAAATTTTTGTAACACGTGCTAGCACGGTGATGATAATGATGAGGATAATAAAAAAACTTATGATGACAAATCACACACCAATTATAAGTTGAAATAAGTGTATTTAGGCGTGCCCGAATAAGTCCATTCAAAAAATGGAGTTTTAGTCGGAAATTTAGTTACACCTTTTTTAAATGAAAAAATGTTAAAAATTGCATTTAAAAACGTTTAAATAAAACTAATATTGAAATAAAATATTTACGTTTAAAATAATATATGTAAAAACTTTTATTTACATTAACAATAGTTAAAAAAAAATTTTTGACTAACGCTCCGTTAAGTCTAGCGGAGAGTGAAGATTACGACCACAGATTTGCTCATTCAGGAATTTTAATAAACATTAATTTTGTTGTGTTGAAAAATTTATTACTTTCTCTTACCAACCCATTAAGTTTCGCTTTTTATAGTAGTAGAAATGTTGTACAACAGCAGCGTTTTTGTTGTACAACAATCGTTGCCTAAATTGATTAGATTCTATTTCCGCAACCTTTGTTTTGCAACGTAAACTTTGTCGTAAAACCAACGTTATAAAATTAACGTTAACCAAGTAAATGTTTCCATTATGAAACATTATTGCTGTACAACTGTTGTACGACATTTCTCTAACTATTGGAAATCAAGCTTTAGGCTTGGTTTACATTTGTTGCAGAAATGTCGTACAACAGTTGCACAACAGTTTTGTTTTAAAATGAAACATTTTCTTGCGTAAGTCGCACAACTTCTGTTGTGTTATGATGAAACTTGCACAACTTTTGTTATATAGCAAATTTTATTTTGTAAAACAATTGTTGCGAAAATAGAAATAATTCAATTTCTTATGGTACAGCAAAGTCATCCATTTGTTTTATGCTTCTTCAACAATAGGACACCAACTTTTCACGTAGCTATGTTTTCTTAAAAAACCTCAAAACAGTTGAATTTTTTGTACTACACTATAAATTATAATTTGATTCACTGCAAAATTAACTCTCAATTCACAGGCGCAGCATTTGAGACTTAAATTAGGAAGTCGCAGCGTTTGTTGGGTCGTAATTTTTTTAGCGCCAAAGAAATTATAACGCCTTGGTAGGAAGAGCCTAATTAATTTCCAGTCATATGTGACGGAAAATGAATTCAAAGTTTATATTTGGAAAGTTTTATTAGTACATAATTGGAATACATTTGTTAATAATTTGTTTTTTAATCTTTTATAATTAAAAAGGAAAGCGAGTTACGTCATATGAAAAAATGCCTCATTTATTCCAGGTTTTTAAAAACCTATAAAATAACCAAAAAAATAATTACATCTATACAATCGATTATACTTGTTTGGCCAGTGTTAAAACAACTTCAATTTAAACCTTACTTTCATAATAAAGATGAAGCACGTTTGGATTTTGCTTGTTGCAGCGTATATAATGAGGATTGCAGGTAAAAAAAATTTCTCTTTATTTTATAACTTACGCGATGCATTTAAAAGACGTCTGAATAAAGTGTATATTTTGAATGCCAAACTTGACGTTTTTGAAATTTAAAAGCACAAAGGGCAAGACAAATACCTAAAGTGTTTACAAAGATTGGTGCTTGTTTTATCCTAACTTAAAAATGACTTCCAAGTTGTTTAAAGAATTTAATAAGTTAGGTGTTTAATGCTGACGAAAAGCTAAAATAACCTCTTGTTAGCCATTTATGCATATTGTTTGCTATTCGGTAAGACATTTTGTTTGAGAATAAAAAAAACAGGCAAACATTTTAAACACATAAGATTGTTTCACCAACTTTTTAACATTTGTCCCATTGCGTGCTAAGTATTTTATTGATAGTTTTTCTTTTCCCTGATCTTGGTATGACATTTAACTGATTTCTTATATAAATACATATCACCAGCTCGGAATACAAATATTGTATCGAAAATTTATTAAAGCTTTATATAAATACGTAATTACTTGGTTTATGTTGGGGGAGTGGGGAGAAGTGGGACGCGGGAGAAGTAGGACAGCCTGAAATTTCTGATAAGGAGTGGTGCCTAAATACTGTTATTTAATGTAAACAATAAAATTACTTCCCCTCTATTTAGCAGAAATTGCTTTGTTTCCCTGCGTGCGCTAGAAGCCCTAATTTTAAAATGTACCTTAAAAAGAGTTTACATTAGAGTGAAGCGGGACAGAAAAAAGAAATATTTATGCCCCGCTTCTTCCCATCGCCATTTAATTTTTTCGATTGGTGAAAGCTCTTGAATATTTTTATGTCGATTTGGTGATTTTATGATTTTATCAGTTTCTATTTAATAATTTGTGTTAAAACGTTATTTTAAATTTGTTTCTCCCACTTCTAGTCACACTCGTCCCACTTTACTCCGATGGCACGGTTTCTCTAAAAGCAAAAATTTATATACTTAGTTATAATTTGCTGGAAACCTAGAGGGATTGAAATTTTTCTTTTTTGTTTTCTATATTTTTTATTTATTTAGGAGACACACAACCATCAGTTACGTCCTTAGAAACTTTGAAAACTACTCCAAGCTGTAAGAAGTTTTTAAAAATATTTCTGTATATATGCGAATTTTTAAAATTAATATGCGAAGCAACATCCATTAAAATTATCAACTTAAGGCCCTTAAGTTGCTAATTTTAAAGAACGTTATTGGTTCTGGAAAATTTGAACAACTCAAAAAACGTTGTAAATGTTTTGCACATATATAAAAATACTCTTATTGTGTACCTTGAGTTTCGGATTTTTATTGCTGCTTTTATTTTGGTCTTTATAAATACTTTTTATGAAATAAAAATAGTAATAATAATAGTAATGATAATAATAATAGAAAATTAATAATAATAATAATAATAATAATATAAATAATAATAGCAATAACAATAATAAATAGCAAGAATAAAAATACTATTATATTACGTCAGGCGAATACAAAAATCAACCAACAGGAACACCTATTCCAACTCCTAAGTGTAAGTTATTTTTATTTAAACTTTTTTTTTTACATATATTTTTATTTTTCTTTACAAGTATTACTTTTATGCTTTGTGTTATCTAATAAATATTATTATTGTAATTTAAATAATATAACTATGGAAAATTGATGTGCTTGAAACTTAGGTGCAGGATTTGATACTTGTCGAACGTTTACTGGGTGGCTAAATGGAACCTTTACTCACCCATTTGATGACCACTCGTTTGTAACATGCATACCAAACGATAGTGCTGATGGTGGTACATTTACATGTGGAACTTGTTATCCCCCACTTTTCTATTCTGAAAAGTGCAGCTCATGCGAGTGGAATAACGATGGTACTTATATTTTCAAATAGTTGTTATTTTGTGTGTGCAATTTTATTTGGAAAAAAATTGGCAACCTAACAAAGCAAATTTTTTGTAATTTATAAGACTTAAAGCTCAAAAAATATGAAAAAATGAAGAAAAATATGAAAATATGAAAAATATTATCTCACTTTTTAGGTTTCTAAAACTAAACTTAATATTTATAGAATAATAATCAGTAGAACAAAATGAACTCAAATTAAATCTATTTAGTGAGTTTTAATTTTTTTTTACAGGAAAATAGTTATTACATTTTTTTTTTGATACTACATTTGATCGATGATCGAGAATAAAGCATACATGTTGATACTACATTTGTCGAGAATAAAACATACATGTTGATGGGTAAAAGAAGTTATTTTAAGAAAAGCAACCAATAATAACAATAAAAAATAAGGAAAGGTGTAAAATTAAAAAAACAACCGTTAAGAACAATTAAAAGGATAAGATCGTTGTCATAACTACTTCATTATATCCTTTTAATTTTAGTTTTTCCCATGTCTTACTCAAGTTCAAGACATCTTTAATATACATTTCTTAATTTCATTTTCTTTTTTTTTTAGAAATAAAATTGTTTTCCAACAATAATACAAACTTTTTCATCAATTTAAAATTGTTTTTTTAAGTATATTAGTTCTTTGTTAAGATTTTACTTTTATAAAAAGTGTTTAATGTTGTTTGATATTGCTGTTTAATTGATTGCTTAATATTGTTGTATTGAGGTCTTAGTAAACGTAAAAAACCAAAGAAAGGCGTGCATTTGGACGTAGAAAATATTAACTATTTTTTTGAAACTGTTTTTTTTTAACGAAAAATCATAAATTTAAAAAATTGTCCTAAAAACAAAGTCATTTTTTTTTAACCAAAATTACTTATTTTGAACCGCTTATTGCTTTATTAACAGAAACTTCGATAATCTGAGCGCTTCAGATGCGTTTTGATGTTATTGTTGTGTAAAAATATTTTGCTTTGCTGCAATTAATTAGTTGCCCTGCAATATTTTAGTTGCAATATTTTGTTGCGTTGTATTACTTAAAATTATATTTTACTTTGAAATAATTTTTTTTATTATTATTCAGATAGCTTAAACGATTGTTCTACAACAATAAAACCTGGGGTTGTTCCTACAACCGATTGTAAGTTGTTTTTTTTTAATTTTATCATTATTATTTTACTATTGTTATATATATATATATATATATATATATATATATATATATATATATATATATATATATATATATATATATATATATATATATATATATATTAAGAATAGTTAAAATACTTTTTGCTTCTAGATAAAACCAATTTTTGCGATTCTAAACCAAAAAGCCAAAACTACGAAGACCCTGTGAATCCTAGTTATTACTATGCATGCGTTGCCAAAATCACTTACCACATGTGGTGCGGAAGTAATTTACTGTACTACAATTCAACCTGTGACGCATGTTTATCAAAACAATAGAAAATAAACTTTTAAATACTAACTGTTCCAGGGTTGTTTTTTTTAATATGCATCGCAGTATAAAACGAAAAAGGAAAACGGTTCGCCTAATGCAAAAATAATTGTTGCTTAATTATGGTCATCTAAAAACGTTGTTTGGTTACGTATGCGCCATTTAAAACTTTAGAGCTTTCAAAGTTACGATGGCTCTTTTTAATTACAGTAAAAATATATGATTGACCACAATCGAGTCTTTCTTGCGGCAACTGTTTTTTCATTAATAGACGATATTTAGTCTGACTTTTTTTTCCCGTGAACCTTGGGAAGTCAGACGATAAAACTTTGGTTTTTGAGCTAAAGCATTTTACAATCTACCGGAACAATCGTGTTTGTGCGGCTTTACTCTGATGTTTTAAAAAAACAATGGAATTTTGCGTAGTTTTATTTTCTAGCCTTTTAAATTAATTTAAATTTGTTTTAAATTAAGATTTTACTGTTGTGTTTCAATAATAATAAAAATAGATGTCTTAGATTAGGAAATAAACTAAATTTTATTCAACTTCTGCGATAGCGGGATGGGGATGGGGAAATAATTCGATGAACGGAGTTGGAATGGGGACAAAAACCGTCCCCATGTCACTCTCTCCTGGAAAGATTTTAGTACTTTTTAGTTTTAATGGAAATAAAATATAAATTTTTTAAAAATAATTAAATAAATTGAATAATTAAACAATTAAATAATTTTATAAAAATAACTCAATGAAGTTACTAGGTGTTCTTCTTGACGAAATATCACATGGATAAACCACTTAAAATTAATCGAAAATAAAATTTCTAAAAATATTGGCATACTTTATAAGGTAAAACCTTATCTTAATCAAACTTGCTTAAAATATATCTACTTCTCTTTTATTCATTGTTATCTCAATTATGCTAACATTGCTTAGTGCACACCAATAAAAAAAAACTATTTAACAAACAAAAACATGCCATAAGAATAATATCCAACGCAGACCGTCTCTCTCATTCACGACCACTATTTATTAATTTAAAAATCTTAAATGTTTACCAAATAAATATATATCATCATTTATTATTTTTTATGTATAAAATCAATAACGATACCAAATATTTTTAAAACGCTATTTAAAAAAATACAGCACAAATACCTTACTAGACATGCAAACAATAATTATGTTCAAGGTAAAAATCACTTTGAAGCCACCAAGTTTTCTATCACAGCTAGAGGCCCACAACTATGGAGTAAAGTAATTAGAAATGACATAAAAACGCTTGCAAACATAAATATTTTTAAATCATTTAAATTTCTAAAAGAAATAATTTTAATTAATCAAAACATGAAGGACTTCTTCTAGAGCTTATTTGTTGGCCTTTAAAATATTGTGTAGTATATTTTCATTTTATTTGCAAAGGTTTAAAAACTTAGTTCACTAAAAAACTTATTTTTTATATTCTATTTTCTTTTTATGAAAAACTTAAGGTCTTGCTATAGAAGTTTAAATTCTTTTCATTATATTTCCTAATTAAGAATTCTTAATCGCAATAACTAAAAACATTTATATATAGTTTCGAATATCTTTTATGTTTGTTTGTTTCTTTTTTATTTTTGCTTTGTGTTCAATTATATTTGAAAATAAGTTTTAGAATTTATTATCTTTATTTTTTTGTCTTTTTTTGTTTGTTTGTTTGTCTGTTTTTTTGTTTTTTTGTTGTTTGTTTTTGTTTTGTTTTTTTTGTTTCTTTTTTTTAAAAAAAAAAATTTTCTTTCTTTTTTTTCTTTTTATATTTGATAACATTTTTAATGACAAGATTTGATAGCTATATTATTTACGGATTATGGGAGCTTGGTGATAAGACTATTTTGTCTTCTTCTTGCCCCCGCCATGTGTATATTTTACCAATACGAGAGTTGTAATTATTTTAAACGGCAAACTTATAACTAAAAAAAAAAAAAGTAACCTCAAGCAGGAATTAATGCAAGAATGGTGCGAATATTTATTACATATTTCGATTGCAAAAAAACACTGTGTAAACAAAATATTTTCAGAAAACTATCTTGAGTCTTAAGCTTAGGATCTCTGTTAAACTTTAATTTAAAGGATTATACTTCTCAAGCATTTAGCAACATAGCCAAATGTTAACTAAATTTTTTAAATTTTGAAACCCTATAAACAGTCCTACGCACCCGTACAAAACTGTCCTACGCACCTTTTTCGAAAACCTACGAACATCCCTAGGCACTCGTTTTTTTTCGAAATTTTGAAAATAACGGGTGCGTAGAACTGTTTTTGAAACTGTACTTCTTTATTTTATATTTTTTATTTCTCATTTATAGAATTAAAACTTGCAGAAAATATATAAACTTTCAAACCTGAGACTCTGTTTGCAACCCTTTACAATTTATTGTTAAGTATTTACTGCATAGCATGACCACGAGTGACCATGATATTTACTACATAGCATGACCACTAGCTGATGCCAATTAATAATATCAATCTGACGTGTTATTTTAAACTGCTGTATGTTATCACTTCTCATCTTTTTTTCAATTAGAGTGATAAATCCAAGTGCTTTAAGTTTATCTTTGTATGGTGGTTTTGATATTTTTTCAGTAGAGTGGCAGTTTTGATATTGAAAAAATTAATCTTGTAGTTTTTTTTTAAACGCGTTCTAAAACCTGAACATCTCCCACTTGATATGGTGGTTCAAGCTTTTTGGTAAGAATTTAATGTCTCTCAAATTGTACCATTCTACGGTCTTCTTAGAACAACGACAAAAAGCAAGATCAGGCCAGAACCAACAGGGGACATTGTGTCTTCAAGAAAATGGCAAAAGTCTAGCTTGAAAGAATTTTGAACAAAAGTGTAAAATTTTGGCCCTGGGAGCTGTTTAAAGTTGCACTCAATATATGTTTCGTCATCTATAATTATGCAAACATTAAATTTTGAAAGCATTTAGTCATAAAGATTTCGAACTCTAGTTTTAGCAGTCAGTGATTGCTTATTTAATCGGTTTGCACAAAATGCAATTGTTTGCTGGCGCGAAATGCAGCATTTTTTTTTTAATTTATTTATCACAGCTAATGAAATCTAATGAAAAAAAAAAGAAAAAATTCAAAGTAAGAAACTTTTTGTTTATAACTCTAAATTAATGTTTTTATTATACAATAAAAAGAAGCAAACTGTTAGTGGCACGTGAAACCATTTGAGGATTCATCAAGTAAGACAAAGAGTCACTGTCATCTCAGGTTGTTTTTTTTTTTTGTATCTAGATTACTCAATGCTCACTTTTTTACAGTTAAACTTAAATTTATTAAATAAGACAAAGAGTCACTGTCATCTCTGGTTTTTTTGTTTTTTTTTTTCTTTTTTTCTAGATTACTCAATGCTCACTTTTTTACAGTTAAATTTAAATTTATTAAATAAGAAAAAGAGTCACTGTCATCTACGGTTTTTTTTTTTTTTTTTTTTTTTTTTTCTAGATTACTCAATGCTCACTTTTTTACAGTTAAATTTAAATTTATTAAATAAAAAAAAAATTAAAAAAACTTCTTTTTTTCTTCTTAATTTAGCTTTTAGGATGTGTAAAAAACGATTAAATAACATTTTTTCTTCGCACGTTAGAACGCTAAGATTTTAAAAATAGCTTTAGCATTTGTTTTGATTAAAATAATAGTGTCTATTTGCACGTTTTTTACTTGCGAAAACACTATTTACTTATAGTCTATTTGCACGTTTTTTCGTGCGAAAAGACTTTATTTACTTATAGTCTATAGGCACGTTTATTAAAAAAAAGGAAAAAATCTATCCAATTCAATGAAAACTGAAAGGCATAAAATTTGTTATGTTTAGTTTTTAAATTTTAAATTTATCCAGCGCAGTGCACAGTGATTTAGAAACACTTAAAATTTGGCCAAAATACAGTTTTTTGAGTGGCGCAATTTAAATAATGTTATTAGCTAACTATTTTCTACAGTTTCTTATGATTTTAACGGTATAAAAAAATAAGTAGTGAAATAAAAGATTCAAATGTTAATTTATGTTTGAAAGTGACCGAAAACAGCTTTTTTTTAACAATAAAATTTTATCGTTTTTAAATCTTGATTTTCTCCCTAAATACAAAACCTTTCAATTAATTTTCTATATATACAAAGATAATAGATAACTTTATCTTAAATTATGAAAATATTTGAAATATGTATTTATACAGGTTGTAAAAATTTTAAAAATGCGATTGTAACGAGTTTAAACTGATTTTTATAGTGCTAGGACTTTTTACCTCAGACTTCCTTCGCGAAGCTGTTTCTTTTTTTAAAGAGAGTTTGTATCATTCTATAAGAAACTAAAAAAGTTAGCTGCCCCAACTTGCCCCATTTCGAAATAATGTGGTTTTGAAAAGCTCATTTTATAAAAAAATTAGCGACGTAAAAGCTAATACGACGTAATATATATATATATATAAATATATATATATATATATATATATATATATATATATATATATATATAGATATATATATATATATATATATATATATATTCACATTAAAAAGTTTTGTTCAGAAATTTCAGAAAAAAACTCTTAAAACATTTAAAAAGTTAAAGTTAAACATTTAAAAAGTTAAAGGTAATTTACGTCGTATTAGTTTTTACGTCCCTAATTTTTTTATAAAATGAGCTTTTTAAAACCACGTTATTTCGAAATGGGGCAAGTTGGGGCAGCTAACTTTTTTAGTTTATTATAGAATGATACAAACTCTCTTTAAAAAAAGAAACAGCTTCGCGAAGGAAGTCTAAGGTAAAAAGTCCTAGCACTATAAAAATCAGTTTAAACTCGTTACAACTGCATTTTTAAAATGCATTTCTTACAAACTGTATAAATACATATTTCAAATATTTTCATAATTTAAGATAAAGTTATCTATTATTTTTGTATATATAGAAAATTAAATTGAAAGGTTTTGTATTTAGGGAGAAAATCAAGATTTAAAAATCATAAAATTTTATTGATAAAAAAAAGCTGTTTTCGGTCACTTTCAAACATAAATTAACGTTTGAATCTTTTATTTCACTACCTTTTTTTTATACCGTTAAAATCATAAGAAACTGTAGAAAATAGTTAGCTAATAACATTATTTAAATTGCGCCACTCAAAAAGCTGTATTTTGGCCAAATTTTCAGTGTTTCTAAATCACTGTGCAGTGAAGTGAACATTCGTTAACAAACTATTTTGGGATAGACTCAGAGTAGTGTAAATAGATCGATAAGAGTTGGTTTGGAAAGGCAATCTTTTAACTAAAAAAAATTTCTTCTCAAAATTTATTTTATTTATTGACACCTAATTTTTTTTTCTAAAGAATGAAAATCTAGTTATACTGTAGTTTTAACTTAAATTTAAGTAACTTAAATTGTAAATTATTATTTTTTGTTAATATTCATTATAAAAAACCTCAATTTTTTATAACAAGCGAATAGACTATAATAAGTTATAGTCTATTTGCACGCTAGTGGGAATAAATTCACCCTAAAAAAATATTCACAAGCTGATAACGTAACAAGATGTTACCTAAATTATGTAAAAAGGTATACAAAACAACAGTTCCTATCAAGTTAACTTAATATTGAACGTAAATTGCATACCTAACATCTGGTGCAATATCTGTCCGCTTTCTCTATACTATCTCTTTAACTCAACTTCTTCTGACTTTCACTCAATGATCCTTTATTCTTCTTCGGGTTATAATGTTCTTTAGTGAGCTGAACTCGTCTTCACAGGCCTTGGTATCTGGCCTCTATATGGCAATTAGCCGGAGGAGGATAAAGCACAGTACCAAAAAATATTTACAAACACATTAATTAAAAACATGGTAATTAGTTGTAACTGTTTAATTGTATAATTGCACATTCTAATATCTAGTGCAATATCTTTCCGCTATCTGTATTCTATCTTTCTAACTCGACTTTGCGGGCCTTGGTATGTAGCCCCATACCACCTTGGTATGTGGTCTCATAAGGAGAATAAATTGCAATACTAAATAATATTTACGAATTAAAACTAATAATATTTACGAATTAAAACTGTATTAATTTTATGCAATTTTCTTTTGTGTAAATGTTACAGATATTAATTAGCTTTTGTAGGCCAGAGAGGGTGGAACTAAGAAGTATAATGTCATCAGCATATGCTACAACACCCGTGTAGTTTCCATTTATTGATGTTCCTACGACACTTTCATTTTGTAAGGTTTCTAGTAGGTTTTGAGTGTAAAGATTGTACAAATGAGGCGAGAGAATCGATCCCTGTCTCACTCCTTGCGTTAGATAGAATAGAGTTGATTTGCAACCTAGATAAGACACAGAAGCACTACTCTCCCTGTATAATGACGATATTGTATTAACAATATACAGTGGTAATTTTTTATTATTGTACAGTTTCTCAAAAAGAATGTCCCAGTTGCAGCTGTCAAAAGCTTTTTCAGCATCAAGGGAACAGAGATAAACAGGTGAGTTGTTGTTGTTGTAGTGTTTAATTGTTTCACTAATAACAAATTCGGCGTGTAGGGTTGAGCTATTTTTGGTGAAAACGAATTGAAGAGGATGAGCTTCTTTTAGATCTGGACAGATTATTAGGATTATATATTCGATTAGTTTTGTGAAGATTGGAATGATGCTGATATTAAGACCACGTAAAAAAGGTCTTTTTAAATATAAGTAGTAGTTTTTTTTAATTTTTATTGTAATTAGTCAACTATTTTATTACTTTGGCCATTATCACATTTGCTACGCCACTGGCAAATAAAATTAAAAATATATTTTTCAATTAATTTAAAAAGGTTTTTTCAATTAACAAAAAAACACTACTTTGCTTTAAATGAGCTTTGTATGTTTATTGGCAATTCTTGCTCGTATCGTTGACCATAATAGAACAGCAAGATCCACACAACCAATCGTCACATGATTCGCAACGCATCCATAATTGTCGTTGAGTTGTAATTTATCTCCAAAAAAAATGTCAAAAGCTTGATATTTTTTAGAACTCAAAGAACTGTAGTTAGTTTTGTAGTTAAATATGTTTTTTTATTCAAATAAAACACAATGGTGTGTATCCATTATAAAATTGTCAAAATTTACTGGTAAATTTACAGGTAAAGTTACCGGTAAATTTTACATTCGCAACACTTATCAACATTTCACAATATTACTGCTTATTGTCTCCTTCGCTGTTTATCCGTGAATGACCAAAGTTCGAGTATTTCAAAATTTCATTAATTTTTATAAAAAAATATAGTTAATTTTCAAAAGTTAATAATTTTTTTTTATAAATATAATTAATTTGGTGATTCTTAATAATACTAAGATTAAATATGATCATTTATTTTAATAATATGCTTAATTTAGATTTTAATAGTATGCATTTTTAAAAAATATTTCATCAGGTTGCATATAAAAATCATTATTTTTTTTAAAGATTCATATTTACGAACTAATTACAAATATTATTTGAGAAAAAAAAGTTTGTAAAACCTGAGTTTTGCATGCTTTTTTTATATTTTTTCTTAAATGACCGAATTTACATGGTGACCAAACTTAGGCGATATTACGATATTTATTTTTTAAAATAAAGTAAAATTGATTGCTGCATGAAGTTTTCAACCATTAGTTAGGTATAAAACATTTATACTTATAGCATTTTAGCATTTAATTCTAAACTATTTCATTTAGTTATCAGTTAAAACTCGTATTTACCAACTTACGAAAAAGCGTGTTTCGGACTGATGAAGGAAGAATAATTCAAATGCAAAATGCAGTCATTGCGTAATATTTCCAAAGAAGTTGGATGTGGAGCTACAGTTTAAAGAATTGTGACTAAATTTTTGCCTGATAATTTAATTAGCAGAAAATCGGGGTTCGGAAAAATGCCCTTTTGTCCCCTGGTGTATCCTCGTTCCCGCTCACCATTTTTTGGTAACCGCCACATTAGGCCTGCATTTACAGAGCCGTGGCTAAGCTCCCCAACACCACCAATTGGGCGGGAGTAACTAATTTAGTGGGCTGTTTGGAAACTTTTTTTTTTCTAATACCTAGTGGAAAAAGTTTTAAGAATTTGGGGCCCTAATGGCAGGTTTTGGGTGGGGGAGCCTGTGTCACATGTCATAAAAAAAAAAGTAAAAAAATTTAATTCCATCCAGAAACGAATTGATCTAAAAGAAAAAAAATTCATCCCTATTAATCATAGTAATTTAAAATAGATGTTCGGAACAATGAATACTGAAGAGGGAAAACATTAATTATGGTTCAGAGCGAATCAACAGATCATAAAACAAGTCAATCAATATTTTAAACATTAAAAATTTCAAAGTTGCTCATTAACAACATAACAATAATACGGGAAAAGTATACAAAGTTTCTTGGAGTTCAAATAGACAAAAACTTATCATAAAGATATCGCATTGGCACATTGAATCCAAAATATAGGTATTTTATGGGAAGGGGTAAAGAGACCGGGGGGACCACTTTTTTTTAATGGACATTTTTTTTGAGAAAATTTTTGATACACAAGACTTTTTTTAAAAATCTACGATTGTGCTCCCCCACTTCGAAACCCTTGTCGTCGGCCCTAGTAACATTAAAAAAACAACTTATAATTTGGAAAACATAACTTATAATTTGGAAAAATAAAAATTAGTTATTATACCAAAATTTCTATTAAAGTTTGTATAAATATTTCATTAATGTATTTTTATCAATCTGTTACGTAATAATTTTGAACACTTTTTTTTTTCACGATAAAAAAATGTATTTATATATATGATAAAACTGATGAAAAAAAGAAATAAATTTAGCATGAACATTCCTTATATTTATGAGGTTAGTATTTTCAACGTACTTTGAAAAGAATCATTTTTACAAATGATTATATTTATTATCAAGTATTTGCTTTTAATCGCTTCTTAAAATACTTAAATACTTTTTTTGAAAAAAAATTTTGTTTTTAACATTGTATATATTTGACCGATATTTCTATTTTTATCAAGTATGTTTTTATCTTTTCATTTAACGTTCTAGCGGTTCTCGATGACAAGATTCTACTTTTTTTTTTACGAGTCTCCCATTCTTTATATTAGGAAACAATAACAAATTTTAGTAGTGATGTAATATATATGTATGTATGTATATATATATATATATATATATATATATATATATATATATATATATATATATATATATATATATATACACATACATATATATATATACGGTGGCGTCGCTTATGCTGGTGTCACCCAGTGCAGTTACCCCTCTAAACTTTCACTAACAGGGCTGACGACGCAGGTTTCGAATTTTAAAAGAAAAAGGATTTTTAGAATAAGAGTTGGGGCATTCAATATACAATCTTTTGATTTTGAATAAAAGAATAAAAAACGAAAGATTTTTATGTGAAACGAAGAAATAGCAGAGTTATTGATAGTATATCGAAAAATCAAAACCTGAAAACTATTGGTCAAGTCAAACGCAAAAATAAATTAACACGAGCATGAGCAGTTCTGTTATATTTGTATTTCGTTCATTGTCAGATTGTCACTCGGTGCCGCCCGCACCCCAAAAGACCAAGGGAAATTGTTCGATTTAAGGAATGTTTGACTAAAGCGAATTCCCAATATATTAAACTTTGACTGATAAAAAATATTAGTTCGAGTTAAGGTGATTTTCCTTTATTCAATGCTAAAGTATATACTTTAAATTTACATCATTATTCTAATGTCTCTATGAAAGAAGTTGCGTATTGTAATCCAGCAGTATAGTCAAAAGATAACATTTGAAAAAACTTAATGACTTCCGTATTATTTGTTTATAAAATCGCGTCTTAAAGGTAGCGGTATTTAGAAATTCATTAAAATAATTGTTTATTTAAAAGTTTTATCATGATGTATCTTTTAACAATTTTATTTTAGTATAATTTTACGTCAAATAACGATCTATACTAATCAGAGCTAAATTCAATGAAAAAAATCATTAGGTTACAGTTATTTATGATTTATATGAAATGACTTCTTTTTTAGAAAAATTTTAATTAAATAAAGGTCAGTGTCTTTAATTTCCATACAAAAAGTTCGAGTTATCAGAAGAAACTTGCTGAAAGGGGACGAAAAAATAGTTTGACTTGACGATGTTCGATTTAACCGGAGAATCTTTATAGAATTGATTAGACGATTTTAAGGAACTGAATTAAACAGTTCGAGATAATAAAAGTTCGACTTACCGAGAATTAACTGTATATACATACATATGTATATTGTACCTAAATATACATAATGATTTTTATCGTAACCACAGGAGAGGGAATGAGGGGGAGGGAAAAAGCGTGCCACACCCCCCTCACTTTTTTCTAAAGGACCTCTTTTGTTTTTTGACGTATGTGCCCTCCCACTTCGAAACCCTTTTTTCGGCCCTGAACCCAGTGGGCACGGTACGTTTTTAAAACATTTTTAAAACGTTTTTTAGACGTTTTTATAAGGTTTAAACCTAATAGAAACGTCTAAAAAACGTTTTAAAAACGTACTGTGCCCACTGGGAATTATTTTAACTGTAAAACGAATTTTTTACTGAACATTAAACAGATAGGAAAAAAAAAAACCCCACGAAAATGATTTTTTCTGTCAAAAAAAATACGATAGTCCGCTTGCTTCCAAGAAACTTTTCAAATTCTCTAAAAACCACATTTCATCAATTGCATAAAAAGTAAAAGTTCTTTAAAAGGTCCTATTGCATTGGAAATATAAAGTCATATCGTCAGCCCGGAATACAAGTGTCGTATTCGACATTTTTGAAAAAAATGACTTATATATGCGAACTATCTATTTTTTGTGGACTTATTTTTAAAAAAATTATCCAATAGCTCAATTATAATTTTTTCCAGCATATTTCAGTAGGTCATTTGTCGTAAATGAACTTTTCATATGAAACGCTCGAGTTACATTTGCTCTACTTATCGTAGACCAATAGTAGCGTTCTATTTGCTCACGTGACTTTAGATTAATACGTATATTCGTTCACTTGTTTATTTTTAAACATTTGTTTTTTGAAAAAAAAGTAATGCATTCCATTTGTTTTTTAATATTGAATTGTTTTTTTTTCTTTGAATTGAATTGAAATGTTCAGTAAATAAAAATTATTACCCGTAATCAAAAGAACTAAACAGTATTTATAAATATATCGTTTTTTTGTTAAGATAAGTAACAAATATGGAATATTTTATAACAAATATTGAGTATTTTATGGCTTGTGATGCTGATAATCCGATACCAATAGTATTGGAGCCTAACCACCAAATGGAAGAAGAAACATCTAGATATGTAGTGGAAGACCCTACTAATTCATCTTTTTCTTCAACTATCGTTTCTCCTAACAATGAAAAGTAAATATAAAATACTTGTGTACATAGATTTGATTACAATACGTCTTGTGCTCGAATAGTTTTAAAGAGATCATTATTTTTACATTCAAAATAAGTTCTTAAAATTTCTTTTTATCATTATTACTTTTTATTTATTTATTTTTACATCAACTGTATTTATGCATTGTTTTTTAATAATATTCTAAATTATAGTTTTAATAACAATAATTTTTCTACTTTTAATAGGCAGTTTAACGAATAGTTTCCAATACAATAGATTTATTGTTACTTTAATAAGTGGAAAATAAATGTCAGAAAAAGCAAAGGCGGTGTGGCGAGGCCTACATAGATAGAAATGGTCAAGAGAAACAAGAGAGAAAAGTAGGAGAAGCTTGTTCTTCAGTGTGTAAACTAAAATGTTTTGAAGTTTTTAGTGCTAATGAGAGAGTTGAAATCCATTCTTATTTCTTGAACTTAAGTGACACTAAAAAACTTAACTTTTATACTCAAAATATAGAAAGGTGGGATTGTAAAAGAAAAAGTAAAAGTTTAGGAATTGGTAAACATAAGAAGTGTGTTTATAAATATCATTTTGAAAAGAACGATGTTAGAGGCAGAGTTTGTAAGTTATTTTTTCTAAAAACATTAGATATCAGTGAAAGAAGAATTTACTATAATTTTGATAACGTGGTAAATAAAGTAAGTGGACTACCAAGGTTCCCGAAGAAAGGAAAAATGGTTTGTAGAAAAGCTCCTAATCAAATCTTAGATAAGATCAGAGAACATATAAATAGTTTTCAAACAGTTGATCACACTATTGCAGAGAGAATACTAACAAAAAATATTTAGAGACGTTATTAAGTACAATTAAAATGTACAGGTTGTTTACACAAACTTACCCAGAGTTCAATGTAAAAAAAGATGTTTATTATTCAACTTTTAATACAGAGTTTAATTTGGCATTTCATAAAACCAAAGAAAGATTTGTGTGATTTATGTCAAAAGTATAAAAACAAAGAAGATGATCAAAAAATACTGCAGCATAGAGAGAGTAAGCAATTAACTAGAAAAGAAAGAAAATGTGACCTAGCTAAAGTTGCAAATGGAGAATACAAAACCACAGCAGTTATAACTTTTGATTTAGAAAAAGTATTTCCCCTTCCAATTGCTAATATTTCTGGATTCTATTATAAAAGAAAATTAAATTGTTATAATTTCACAGCCCACTGTTCATTGAAAAACAAAACTTATTGTGCACTTTGGAATGAATCTATGGCTGGTAGAGGCGCAAATGAACTTGCAAGTTGTCTGTATAAACTATTAAAGTTAATTATTCAAGACTGTCCTAATATATCAATTAATAAAATTGTTTTGTGGTCTGATTCATGTGTTCCCCACAATAAGAACTTAATTGTGTCTATGGCAATAAAAAATTTTCAAAATAAAAGCAGAATACCACTCATTGAACAGAAGTATAGTGAACCTGGTCATAGTTCAGTACAGAGTATTGACACTGCGCATAGTGTGATTGAGAAAAAATTAAGACATTTTGAGATTTACAGTCCTCCTACCTTATTCAAGTTACTGTCATCTATTGAAAAAACTTCTGGAGTAGAGTTGAAAGTCATACAAATGTACAAAGATGACTTCAAAAACTTCAAATTTGCTTCCAAATCTTTATATTTCCATAAAGTGCCTTTTGCAAAGGTAAAACTAATGTGTCATGAAAAACATCTACCTTTTCATATTAAATTCAAAAAATCGTTCTCTGGTCCGTTAATTGAAGAAAGATTGGTAAAAGGTACCGATCAGAGAAAGAATAAACAAATACTTAAAGTTCTGAAAGAATCTCCTCCATTAAAAACTGATTCAACACGTTTTTTGCTCTCAGATAAAAAAATTAATGACCTTAAGTCAATGATAAAATATTTTGATGGTGATGATCTTGAATTTTATAATACTCTTTTTAAGTCACAAAGTCTGAACAATTAAATATAACACTTTGTAAAATGTTTTAATAAACGTATATATTTATTTCTTTATTGTAAAAAAAAAAAAGTTCAATAATGGAAGTGGTTGTTAAATTTCAACATGTAATTAAATTTACATAAAAAGATTTTGTACTTTAAACTTTGAATGCAAATTTCTCAATTTAAACAGTGTTGTATACAACACCTGTATTCCGGGCTGACGAAAGTCTGAACAATTAAATATATCACTTTGTAAAATGTTTTAATAAACGTATATATTTATTTCTTTATTGTAAAAAAAAGGAACAATAATAAAAATGGTTGTTTTTTATATTTAAGGTTTAAGCTATTTATTTCATTTTTCACAGACAAATTAAAAGATGTGTGATAAATTAGTTATTTTATTTTTAATTATTCGAAAATAAATAATATTAATAAAAATGGCTTAATGTAAAAAAAAAAGTATAAGAAGCTTATTAATTTCTATATAAGAAGCTTGAAAATTAAAAACTGTATAATTCTGAATATAATGCCGATAAATTGGTTACCGAGAAAGAATTAAAGGAAAAAAATGCGAAGGACAGTGAAAATAAAATTACACTAAAATTATAAGCCATTGTTAGTTAAAACATAAAAAAATTTAACCTTAATTCACCTACTATCAAATTAATTGCATCTATGACAATTGTATTCCGACAAAATGTTCTGATTTCGAAATGCATTTGTTGTATTTGAAAAACAGTGCTCTTAGTACGGGAAAAGTTTTTATTTTTTTAACTATTTAAACAACAACTTATATTGATTTTAGTCAACCTTGTTAAATTTCAACATGTAACTAAATTTACATAAAGAGATTTTGTACTTTAAACTTTGAATGCAAATATCTCAATTTAAACACAGTGTTGTATACGATACTTGTATTCCGGGCTGACGATATATAAATCGCAATATAATAAAAATAATTCATTTTAATATATTGCCATATATGTAAAAATAAATTTTGATTTATTGAAATATTAGGTAATTATTAAACAAATATTACAATATAAGTAAAAATGTTATTATATGTTCAAATAAATAAAACAAATTAGAAATCAATTCAAAATCAAAATTAATTTAATTATTTATTGTTTCGAATGTAATATTTTAGGGCACTAAAATTTATATATCAATTCTTATAATTTGTCAGTATATGTCAATTATATCATTTCAACATTATCCGGAATATCTCAAGAAAAAAATGCTACCTTGACAACGTGTATCTACAAAAGAAAATACTTTTACGAGCTATAATAAACTTAAGGTTTTAAAGAAGAAAAAAAAAACACAAGAACATGAAAATTGTAAATATGTATTTGATAGATACAATCAGAAAAGCTAAATAAACATAATAACAAATTTGGAACAACTACATAAGTTATCGTAACTGTATATCAAAAACAATAGTTATCGTAACTTTATACAAAAAAAATATATGTAGACATAATACCTTACAAATAAATAAAGCCCAAAGAAAAAATTTGTTTTCATACTGCATAAAGATTAAAAAATCTTTTTACAAACCAGTAGTATAAACTATCGCACAATTTTTTTTTTACTGCTAAATATGGAGCTAAATCAATTTCGCCAGCAAAACTGATTTTAAAACAACATATTTACTAAGTAAAAAACATGACACATTAAAATGACAATTTCCTATGTATCATTAACAAATAACATCACTAACATCTAGTTAGCCTAATTAATTCAATTTTAGTATGATACCAGGAAATTAGCATTCAAAAGTGCCATTTTGTCGAAGTGTGCTTAAATGAACCGATCATAATGTTTAAAGTCCATTACATAAGAAGGAAATTATAAAAAACACTAGAAACTAGCAAAAAATACTAATATTATTAGATTTAGCTTGAAACAAACCTATTTAAAAAACGTTACATATATACATATACATATACATATATATATATATATATATATATATATATATATATATATATATATATATATATATATATATATATATATATATATATATATATATATATATATTATAAATAAGGAAATGTTTCTTAAAAAACAAGCCTAAAGTTCAACAGTAACAATGATTAATGTAATCTCAAATAATTTCTTTACGGTCAGCAGAAAACTTTAATCTGTCATATTCATTGCGATTTTTATGAGCAACAATCATATAGCACGTTGAATTACCTTGTCTAGCAATTATAGTACTCCAAGCAAGAAAAATCTCCCAAATACGGCACAGCCTTGAACCATATTTTAGAGACATATTTTTACGAGTTTCAGGTTGGATCCAATTTCGATACCATTCTTTAATTGTTTCAGAATAATGAACACCAATTGTTTCAACTGAGTGAACCTCAAACCCAGCCGATTCAAGCTGACCAACAGGAAAAATGAGTGGTAGACTTGCTTCAGCGCCTGGAAATATGTACGTATCCATAAAGAAACCCCATAAAATATCTTCCCATTTCCAGGCACGTCTTAAACCAGCAATCTGTAAATAGAAGATACCATTATCATCCAGTAAATTGTAAACCTGTTTCAAAAATCTAGGATAGAGTCGAATTCCAACATGTTCTGACATTTCCAAGCAAGTAATTTTGTCATACTTGCTATGTGGAATATCTCTATAATCCATACATAGAAATTCTGTGCTGGCAGATGTATTGTGTTTCACAGCTTTTTCTTGAGCCCATTTTATCTAAAGTAGTTAAAAAAACAAATTAATACAAGTTCAAAACTACCAAACAAAAATGAGCCAAAAAAAAAGCAGCATTTTTTTGAAAATATTAGGCAAAAATAAAACTTATCAACAGTTTTACAAATTTCATCTTTGTATCTTATATAAATATTTGTGAGTAGAACTTCTATGTATATAGAAGTATTGCTTGACTGAGGAGATAATAAACTCTATTTATCCATATATTAATTAAATATAAAAAAGCAAATCTTTATTTTATTTTATGTTGTGCAAGTGGTGTTGTAGGTTTCTTGTTTTGAATAACAATATTTATTGCAATTACATTTCGTAAACATAAATACATTCATAAATGCATATAAAAATAGTACTGGTTATTTAACATATTCAGGGATATCCCTGAACTAGTGTGCACTGTTGATACTCTCGAGTCCTTAATACGAGAGAGGGGGAGGGAACTTTTTTGTGTTACAATAATGTAAAAATTGATTTTTTATAAAAAATTCAGTTTATAAATCTAAACTAATATTTTTCAGAAAACACGCATAAAAATATTTAATTCTAGCATGGCTTGTGGTCAAATCCGCATTTTCTAACAGCCTTTTTATAATTATTTCAATAGGATTTAATATGCTGATAAAAGTTTTAAACTTTGGCGAGAAATAAACCAAAAGCTCATTTTTTGACAAGTCGAGATTTACTTGGTCAGCGATTTTTAAGCCTGATTACATTGAAAGTTTTTGTTTTTATCAGTGACTGAAATAATTATTTTCTAATTTTTAAGGCCAATTTTTGCTGATTTTTTGTAGTTGACGATAACAAGTAAAAATTAATAAACAATGGGGAATGAGAGGGGAGGGGGAGAGGATAAGGAGGGGAAATTTCCAAAAACTTAATTAATGACCCCCCCCCCACACACACACTTTATTAAAGACTCAAGAGCAAGTGGTTTTAATTTTGCAAATTTTCATTAATAAAATTTACATTATTAATTATTAACAACTGGGAAGTAAAATTAATCTAAGTAAAAACAGTCAATGTAAGGAAAACCTAATAAAAATTTAGCTATTTACTGTGACGTTTTTCTCTTAACTATTTCTGTAGCTAATGTTATGTAATGCATCAAAACACCTCACCAAACACATTATTTATGAAATTTAATTATTGCTAATTCTAAAATTATGACATATTTTGAACAAAGTATGAAAAGCATATTTTGTTAAGTTTGTAACAAATTTTATTACTGCAAAAAAAAAAAAAAATAAAAAAAAAAAAAAAAAACCTTTCAATGACTCAAGTTTATGTGTATGTTTATGCAGCATTTAATTTTGAAATTTTATGTTATTTTTATAAAATGAAAAGTATTTAAAAGGGATGTTGAATAATTGATTGATAATTAAGCGCATTTTATACTTTTAGTTTTACCTGATTTTCTGATATGGAAACTCCAGTTCCTTTACTTCCGTAGTGTTCAGCAGCAAAATTTACAAAAGTTCCCCAGCCACAACCAATATCAAGATGCTTATCGCCAGGTTTCATAAGGATCTAAAAATGGTTGCACTATCGAAATTTATTCATTATAAATTTAAACATGAGAACATAAAATTATAGTATAAAAGTATAACTTAAGCAAATGAGAGAAAAAAAACTAAGTACCCTTTTACAAACTTCTTTGATTTTGTTAATTTGCATCTCTTCAAGAGTCTCATCCTCTCTACAGCGAATACCTGATGTATAAACCATTAAAGGACCAAGAAACGCTTCATAGAAATCATTGCCACGATCATAATGATCTGTAACCTGATCATGATCTTGCACTTTAAAATGCAGCATCTCTGGCACAAATTTACATAAGAAAAATTTTAAATGCCACCATTGTAATTTGTAGACCACATATTCATGACGACGTTCCAAACATTGGAGTAGATCAAGTTTGAAATTAATTTTACCATCAGCATAAAGCTCATACAAATCACGAATAGGGATGTATTTTCCACTGTGCTTGGCTTTAGCAGTTTCGTCAACAAATTCTACATAATGATCTATTTTGCTTGATTCTTTTTTCTCTTGAAACAAGTGATAGAGAAAATTGCACACACCAAGAAATGATGCAAATACAGGAACAAATGTAATCAAAAATGTGACAGGTAAAATATAAAAAGGAAAATTTAAATAATAGCATATCATAAATGAAGCAACAGTGTTAAAGAACAAAAGCTTTTTAAAGGTCACTTTTTCCCAAGTTTTCTCATCAGGAAGACAAATAGACTTTGAAAACCCATTTTGCTTTCCATTAGCATTACCATTCAATTTATGCATAACTCCATTTCCGTTGGAGACAATTGAGTCTACAGTTTTTGCTGAACTTGGTGCCATTTTTCAGGATTTAAAAGTCTATAATTTTTTTGCTATAAAACAAGTTAAAAATATAAGTAATTAGTCATGAAAACACTTAAATATACATGTATGTATGCATGTATGTATGTATGTATGCATGTATCTATATCTATATATATATATATATATATATATATATATATATATATATATATATATATATATATATATATATATATATATATATATATATTTATGTATATATATATATATATATATATATATATATATATATATATATATATATATATATATATATATATATATATATATATATATATTATAACAGAATATATGATATTATCATAAATACATAATACAAATTTGTTGTTAACTTGGGAAGTGCAAATACAAATACAAGCTGCATAAAAAAATTTCACATTGTTAAATAAAAAAATGCTTATCACGTTTAAAACGTGATTAAATGTTACAGATGTGAACCTTCTAGAAACATTTTAACTTTTAAACTATAACTATAAACAACTTTTAAACTATAACTATAAAGGTATACTAACTTCATTTAAGATATTTTCTAGGTCAACTCATGCTTTTGCTATTCATCAAACAAATCGCATGGTCGAAGAACATGGTTATTAATTCTGATTGGTTAGTTGAATACGGCCCGATTAGAAAGTAATCTTACAGCTTTATTCCATTGTGATTGTTTCTCAGTCGTCATATTTAAAAATTATAATGATTAAGTATGAGTTATATTATTTAATTGTTTATGTATAATGCATTTACTTTAAAAAAATGTCCTTTAATACATTGAAAATGTCATTAAACTCTTAAATTGTATACAGCCTTTTTTGATTGTTAGTTGTAAACGGTTCGTACGTGCTCATAATTTGTGTAACGGGTTTTTATCAAATTGAATAATAATTAATTTATATATATATATATATATTTATATATATATATATATATATATATATATATATATATATATATATATATATGTATATATATATATATATATATATATATATGTATATATATATATATATATATATATATATATATATATATATGTATATATATATATATATATATATATATATATATATATATATATATATATATATATATATATATATATATATATATATATATATATATAAAGCCACTAGTTGAAAAACCTTTGGCTTTGCAAAGTAATTACAATATGACGTCTTATTCGAAAATATTTGAGTTAAACATAATAAAAAATTAATTTTCATTTGAAAATTATGGCGCTAGCTGGTTATTTACTTGACTTTCTACAATACTTTACTTTTTTAGTTTTAATAACCGTTATATATCGTTTCGCGCGTATATACTTTTTCTGTATTGCAAAATATCGTCTAAATATTGTATTTAGACGATATTTAATTAAACCCAAACCGCAAACAGCCAAACAAAAAAACAAAAAATTTTAAATTAGCCGTCGACTTTTTGATGACTAAAAAAGATCAAAAGACTAAACCTAACCATTATCCAAACCAACCAACCAACCTAACCAAAACAGTTGTAAATTTAATCTCTATTGTCTGTTGATTTATACGTTTTATTGTATACAAATTATTAACAAAATTATTTATCATAAAATTACAAAAGCATCTGCTTCCCTAAATTTTATATTTTAAATTTCTAATTAGTTTTCAATTTCTAAATAATTTCAATAAATAAAAACGTATTAGCAATAGTTTTCAAAAAGAACTTTTATTAGCAGATCGCACTTTTCATTAACATTGCTATAGATAATAAGTAGCAATTTTAAGTAAAAATCATAAAGACATTTTAAGGAATCAATGATTTTGTTGTTGTTGTATTGGACAAACATATGAATGCATGAATATAAAGATATTGGATTATTTTATGGCATGAACATTTTTCTCTTTATGTTTGCTACGATCGCTATACTATACAATACAATTGTTATAATTCATAAATTTTTCTTAATTATTTTTCAAAGTAAACATTCTATATAACATTTTGAAAACTACGATATTGTTTTTAAACAACGGTTTCTCACATTCTCTTTATATATATATAGATATATATATATATATATATATATATATATATATATATATATATATATATATATATATATATATATATATATATATATATATATAAATATATATATATATACATATATATATAAACAAATAATAAAACTACTAATCAATTTCCGTTCCGTAACGATCCAAAATACAAATATAAACCGTAACGTCCACTAAACAAATCGTAGCAAAATTAAACATTTTACTACTTGCCTGATGATTGTGGTAACACATGAGATTCAGAGTTGCAGTATTAAATTATATTATAAACATTAACATTTAGCTAATTTCTGGTACTGCGGGTAAAAGTAATATATATATATATATATACAACCCTTAGATGTTGTCCGAAAGTTTTTTCGATATTTTGTTGACAAAAAGTAAAAATTAAAATGCAAGACCGGAATTTTTTTTTTTTTAATAATGATAGACTGCCTGCCCCAACCAAACCCTTAGTCGATGTAGCAGCACTCCCTTGCGGGTCAGGCTATTTGTCAGTCGATATAGCAGCACTCCCTTGCGAGTCAGGCTACTTGTCAGTCGATGTAGCAGCACTCCCTTGCGAGTCAGGCTATTTGTCAGTCGATGTAGCAGCACTCCCTTGCGAGTCAGGCTATAAGATAGTCGATGTAGCAACACTCCGCGCATGATTTACAGTAAAAAAAATAAAAATAAAAACATTTTATTAAAAAAAATAAAAATAAAAACATTTTATTAAAAAAAATAAAAAAAAAACATTGTTTATATTGTTAAAAACATTCACAATGTTTTTAAAACATTCTGGTCAATTAAATTTGCGTTTTTGTGGTTTTTTTAAAAAACGATTAATTTGTAATTAAATTAATGGTTTTTACTTTCGTCCAACACGGAAATGTTGGACGAAAGTTAAAAGTAATTAAAAGTGACGTATATGTTGGCGTAAGAATCACTTTTTTCCTTCCGCTCTTCCCAAAGCCAACAAACTATAGATCTATATATATATATATATATATATATATATATATATATATATATATATATATATATATATATATATATATATATATATATATATAGTAGATATATTACTTTTACCCGCAGTACCAGGAATTAGCTAAATGTTAATGTTTATAATATAATTTAATACTGCAACTCTGAATCTCATGTGTTACCACAATCATCAGGCAAGTAGTAAAATGTTTAATTTTGCTACGATTTGTTTAGTGGACGTTACGGTTTATATTTGTATTTTGGATCGTTACGGAACGGAAATTGATTAGTAGTTTTATTATTTGTTTATATATATATGTATATATATATATATATATATATATTTATATATATATATATATTTATATATATATATATATATATATATATATATATATATATATATATATATATTTATATATATATATATCAGGGCCATAGCGACCGGGGGAGGCAGCAGGGGCATTTGCTCCCCCCCCCCCAAAAATTTTTAAAATAAAAAATTTTTGAAGAAAATGACTGAAAAAATAGCAATAAAAAAATAAAGAAAAAAAGGTCCTTAGAACTATTTCGAGGTAGTGCTGCCTCCCCAATATAATTTTTCTTCCTACGGGCCTTTATATGTATATATATATATATATATATATATATATATATATATATATATATATATATATATATATATATATATATATATATATATATATATATATATATGTATATATATATATATATATACATATATAAATTGATACAGAATCGTGTCTAGGCTACCTCACACACACACACGCAAACACACACACACAAATTGGGGAGGGTCTAGCGATTTTAGGAGATCTATTTGCAAATCTAGAGGCCCGTCTGGAAGTTTAAGGAGCTTTTTTTTATTATTACTAATACCTTCTGATGATTTTTTAAAGAAATTAGGGCCACTAGCACTGTAAAATAATACGGCAATGTAATAAAATCACCTAAAAGTGTAATCATGTGATTATAATAAACGAAAGTGTATACGTATTTATGTTTAAGATTATTATGCAATCAAAGTAAGAAAAATCTTAGCAAAATATAATAAATTGACTAGAATGTTTTATCTCATTTTAGCAAATTTTTTCTATCAAATAATAATGTAATAGTTATTATTGTGTTTCCTAAATAAGAGAAAAATTATAAATTTAATGTTAAACAATTCAAAAGATAAAAATAAAAAAGCGATACCAAAATCAGCGACGTCAACAAATAATTTTGCGGTATTAACAACACAAGATCAAAATGCGTCTAAAAAACGGTCAGCATATTTATTTATGGTCACTGATCCTCAACAGATAAATTTTGTGACAAAATTTTTTCTGTTACTAAATATTAAAGCGATGAAAACTTTTCTATCCATCGTATTTTAATTTAACATTGACGTTGTATTAAAAGCGCGCTTTGTTTTAACTTTTGGGTTCCGCTTAACAATTTTCTATATTAGTCCGAGTCTCCATCGTTTTGCTGCAAATACATCAAGAATAAATCCAAACAGCAATTTTTAGTTGATTTACAAGCTTACAGAGTGCTTTAAATATTCTATTTAACGAAGTTATTTTATCAATCGAAAACACGTGTTTGATATTTGTTAATATAAAGGCAAAGGCAGATGTTAAAACTCCTCGGCGATAAAATTTACTAGCGGATTCGTTATGGACGCTATATTAATAGTACGCAGTTGAAGCCATACTGTAAATGTTTTATTTAATACAATTATAAATTTTCAATAGTTTATAAACATAAATAAACCGTTTAAGTTAACTATTAAAAAACTTCCTAACAAAAGAAAACAAAAGCTATCGTTAAAAATTTACCACAACAAATTATTTTATAAAAATCTTGTTTTCTCCATTCATCGTCATTCATTCAACGTTATCTGAGCAAAACATTGTAGGATTAAAAAGTTTTAATCTATGCGAAAGAATTGTTTAGTAAAGAATGCGTTTTATATAGGAGTTCAAAGTCTATCGTTCGATCACCGACTGAAATAGCAAAACTTTGAACTCATTGAAAAGTTTGAGATATCATTGGAATTTTGTAATACAAGATTACGCAACAAAATTCTTGAATTTAAGTAATCAAAGGATAAAAATGATCTGTAGATAAAAATATATTTTTGTAGTCATCACCAAGTGTGTTTTTAATAGAAAATTTATTTATTATTATTTTTTTAAATAATGTCATTATCGGTTTATTTTTTTCACATTTATGTCAAAAGAGTTATTTTTATTAAAACACATCTTGAGATAGGGTGGGGACGGGGGGCGAGGGTGGTGACATAACAAGGAGTATAAATTGCCACTTGGAAAAAAAAATTGCATTTTTAACAGAATACTTGCTTATCTTAAGATTTATCAATGGTCATTTACACTTGAACATAAACCACATTTAAAATGACATAATGTCGTTTTAACTTTTTAAATCATCCAAATTTAGTTTCAAAATATTTTAAAACTCTAACAATAAAATATGAATATAAGCTCATTTTTTCTGAATGAGAGTCAAACTGCAGAATAAATTCTTTTTAGGGCGAATGAGTAAGTGAATAAGTGAGTGAACAAAACTCATTTTATGATGAATGAGTGAGTAAATGAACAAGTAAATGAAATTCATTTCTTTTAGAGTTTAAAGTAGTAAAAGATATTAGGCTTTTTTTGACCTATTTAATTTTTGACACCTAACTTCCTCGCAAGACTGCTCTTCCTCTGAAAGAAATGCTTTATTTGATCTGTTGATATTGTTATACAAGTTAGACCACATTTGCCTTGCTAGTGCTGCCCGCAAATCGAAAAACTTCTTTTCCGCTAAATTTTTTTTTATGCGAGACAACAAGATTTCCTTAAGATTAAAAAAATTAATGTTAATTACCTAGATCTATTTTAGGGCGTTCTTTGTTTTATACAACACCCCAAATATGGATGCGTATAAGGACGCTTCTAAAAAAATGTATATATCTAAAATGATGTATATAATATATATATATATATATAATATATATATATATATATATAATATATATATATATATATATATATATATATATATATATATATATATATATATATATATATATATATATATATATATATATATATATATATATATATATATATATATATATGTATATATTTATATTATCCTTTTTTTTTTAGGTGCCGCAAGCAGACCTAACGATCTTGTTACAGAGCGCTGCGAAAGAGCATTTAACTAGGAAGTTCACATCTCCTTCCTAATCAATGGCGCGAAATATCCCCAGACCTCAAACACTGGATCTCTTGCTTCTATAACAATCGCTTTAACCAATGAAAAGGATTGAATGTGAAGTGGTAAAATGATTTAACGCGCAATTGGAAAATGATCGAACGTGCAGTGGAAAATGATCGAACGTGCAGTTAGATCAGTTTTCACTATTAAGCAAAGTTTGAATGAATAAACTTTCTTGTTTAACTTTTGGCTTTGATTGTATTACTAGAATGTTTTACTTTTTTACTAGAATTGGCGTCTGAATTTGAACTGCTAAAGGATGTACTCTAAATACATTTGCACTGCTATCAATCTTGTTAGACCATAAATTAACATCTTTCATATAAACAGAAAAATTTGTCAGCAAACGTTTCATTAAGCGTTGATGAAATTTCTACTTTTTTGCCAGTAAGTGTAATAGGTCTTTTTTTTCAACAACATTAAAAAAGTTTATTTACCTTATAAAGTAAGAGTCAAAGGATTCGAGAGTTACTTCTTCTTCTTCATCAACTATAGGCAACAATGTTAAATAATTTAGAATTTAAATCACCGTAGATGTATTTAATTAGCTCTCGAGTATTCTTACTTTGTAATTTCGTCCTTGTTTTCTTTTCATTTCTCAATAACGCTCCTCATAACTAAGTTTTGTTTGTGTTCAAATTCACCAGCCACAATTCACCAGCTATTGCGAGCTGCAAGCTGTCAAAGAAAAAAGACCAGATTCAAAATTGGCTTTCTGTTCTAAACAACAAACAGTAATAACAGTTTTTTAAGACTGGATATAGTTATGTCATCAGCAAATAGAGACACTTTAGAAGTAAGATTATTAGGAAAATTATAAAATATGTTCTAGATACTAGAAAAAAATGACTCAAATAGTGTTATAAACTTTCCAAAATACACAATAGTTAGCAAGCTTATGAAGAAAACCAGCATATTGTACTTTATCTAAAAATCTTGATATATTAAGAGAAGTAGCCATAAACTCAACCCTTCCACAAAATACTTAAACTTTTTTGATTAACAAGTCAGCAGTAGAATAACAGAATCCGTATTGACTTTTAGAGAGTATGTTAGGGAAGTAAGATGAGATATGAAAATTTTGTTAATTAAAAATTCAAAGACTTTGCTTAAAGTAATTATAAGATTTATATTAATTATAAGATTGGGCGTTAGAGGAGTTAGAACAACCTAAACATTAAACTTGCCAGCATGCAAGAAAACAAAATTTAGTTTAGTAATTGTTAGATAATTCAGAGGGTAATGAAAAAATTTTTGGAAAATAATTTTGTAAAACTGTAACGAGAATTTTGAGCAAACTTCAATCTGTACAGAAGCTGTAATGTGAGAAATAATTTCAGCAACGAAAGCAGAAGCGATCTAGATGTCTAATAACGCACTATAAAAAAATAAAAAAACTGGTTGGTAGGATGATTGAAATGCTATTTTAGGGAGTCATTTTAATAAAGGACCACAAGGTCTTGTATATTTGCAGTGCAACACAGCTATTAAGTTCTGGAATGAAAAAACTTGTATCAACATCTTTTGTATTTGATGTGCTTCCCCCAATAAAGCCCATCTAATGCTTAGAATTGTAAATCATCTTCTGCAGTCTCTTTGCAAGATTTGGACACACTCTCTTGAATTACTAGCTTTACTGCACATTCATCAGCAGACATTCTATGGTGGACACTCGCTGAAAACGAGTGCAAGAAGCTTTTGAAGAATATGGGTGTCTTGGAGAGATTGGCCAAGCAGCATTCTTTCTCTACAGCTTTTTCCTTTATTGACACACTTTAAAAAAATTGAATGGTGTTTTTAAAATTTGCTTTAGTAATGTTCTTAATGGTGGCTATGCTTCTAAAATTGTGAAGTTTAGGGTTTCCTATTTATGTCTATAGGGTACCACCATGACTCTAAAAGGTCACGGTGCCATTTACCAAATTCAATAGCTCATCCAACGCCACATAAGTTCTTTATAAATTTACTCAGAGCAAGAAACTGAAGCACTCCATTATATTTACAGTTCCCACTTTCAATAGAAAACGAGACACCGCAATCATCCAGAGAAGGAAAAAGAGGAAAAAAGAAAAAAGGAAAAGAAAACATAAGTTAAACGAAAAATAAAATCAACTAAAAAGAAGAATAAATATATGTTTTAAAAGTAGAAAAGAAAAAGAAATGTCTAAAAGAAAATAAGTAAAAAAGTATCGAAAGTAGAAGTTAAAAAACAAAAAAGTTAATGAATGAAATAAATAAAAAGAATGGAATAGAAAGAAGAAAAAACTATTTAATCATCGGAAAAAAATCGGCAAACCAAGATTTTTTATTTTTTCATATTTCTTTAGTTTTCTTTCATATATTTCTTAGGATTATTTATTTACGATTTATTTTTTAGTTTTGCTGTTATGCGGTCTTGTAGTAGCGATTTAATTTCTTTAAATTTTTTAGCGTATAAAGTTTTACTTAATTTTTATTTTATTGTATTTTCATTTATTGTTTTATTTTTTTGTTATTAATTATTTTAAATAGTGATATATATATTTTTTATACAGTCATAGATTATTTGCTTTTATTTCCATTTTAGCCATTTATTATATATGTTTTATTCTACCGTGTATTACTATTATTTTTTTTCTTTATTTATTATTGTTTTTTATTTTTTATTTTATGTTGTTTTTTTGCCCAAAGTACTTAACGTAATTTTTTGTTTAGTTTGTAATGTTTGTTGTATTTTTTGTTTTTTGATTTTTTCAGTGTTTTATCGTTTACATTTTATTTAGTCATAATATTTGCAACGTATTTTGGTTATTATGTTATAAAAAATTAATTTATTATATTAGGGGAGGGGAAACACCCCTCGCTCGGGACGGCCCTAGTTACGTTTTGTTAGTTTATTACAGTTTGTAAATGTAACTTTGTATTATCATACGATTGTTGTATGGAAAGTTATACCAATTTATTTAAATTATTATAATATTATAATTACTATATTATTATTATCATTATTATTTTTTTTATTTTTACTATTACTATTTTAATCATTGTCATTAGGTGTCATTAGGTGTTTACTTAATGTTAGTAGTTTATACTAGTTGTAAACAACCTTGAAATGTAATACCAAATATTTCAGAAATATATTGATTGATCGATAGAGTATGAATATAGGCTGCATAAATTCGTCATATAATTCAACAGCAAACAAACATATCAAAATTTAAGAGATTTATTTACTTTTGAATTTACTGCATAAGCATTACTCAGGTTTTAGAGAGAAAACCTGAGTAATGCCAGTTATCAACATTTTATATACTTATCATCTAGGAGAGCATGGGTAGGAGCCGCAAGTAGATGTGATGATTATTCCCATAGCTAAATTTGCCAAGAAAAAGACTCCAAGCTTATAACTAAGGAATCAAAAGCAAATTTGTGTTAAGAATAAATCATTTCTTTATGGGTAGGAGGATATTGCTGTTCATTCATACTTAGTCTACGTTAAGAAATTTCACGGTAAAAAAAGCAATAGTTTGTTCTTTCGTTAAAATTGTATAACTCTGAATGTAAACAACTTACTTTTTTGAGGTTTTTTATGGCTCCATTTTTAAATTTGGATTTTTTGCCGAGAATCTTATGTAAACAGATTTTGTAATTTACATTTTAGTTGTGGTCCTGAGATGTCCCGATGTTTTTCAATTAGATGGGACATGTTGTATGACTATATATAGGAATTGCGATCAGGGAATTTGAAACTGGGCATTTTCAGTCTTCAAGAGTGGTCATGACTGCTCAAGTGATCATTTTAGGGGTGGTCCCAGAATATCCTGATGGTTTTTCAATTAGATGGTACATGTTGTATGTCTAAATAAAGGTAAAGGATATCAGGAAAATCAAATCTGGCCATATTTGGTCTCCAGGAGTGGTTGTAATCACACAGGTAGGTGTGGTCATGGGTTGTCAAGATGCTTTCGTGATTTTTATTTATTTTATCTACTTAATTTCTTTGATATTGTGAATATAAACAAATAACGTTCAATAAAGTTGAACTTTATTAAAATATTTTATATATATATATATAAAAATCTAGGTGATGACATACATCATACATTAGTACATCAAGAGCCCCTTGACCTCCTCAGGTTGATTAAAGTCTTTGACTTTTCCCTAACTCCTTCTCATTCTGAACACCTTAGTAACGTAGTGCAAAGCATTTTCATCATAAGATCATAATTTGTTTGAGGCTTGGAGAATTTCATTGTGTGGTGCTCTCTATTGTTTTAGTCTAAAACATTAATATTAGTGTGTATGAAATGACTATTTTTCACAATTAAATTATTGTTTTCCCATTTTATGGGCGTTATTTAAATACTTTTTCGCATTACGGTAAGGATGTAGGTTCTTCCGATTAAAAGACACTTCCGCGATGCTCTGTGACTAGACCGTTAGGTCTTCTTGGGGCATCTAAATAACATAATAAAAATGAAATAACAAAATTTTTTTTAAAAAAAACAAGAATGTAATGTTTATGAAGGTTTGAAAAAAGAACAATGTGGTTGTGATTGTCCTTTCAATCTTTACTGTTTTCCAAGTTCTTTAAGAAATTCTAGAGAAAGGGAAAAGTGGAAAATTTTATTAAAAAGAGAAGGTAAAAATAAGAAAAAATGGAATCCATGCGACAGTGATTGTGTTTGTTCGATGCATTTTGTAGATTGAACACATAACATTGTTAATCCAGATCCTACTTTAAATATGGGATATATTTCTACTAACATTAAGCCAAGAAAGAGTTTATATAAACTTTGTCCAGAATCGAACTTTTTAATTTTGAAAAGTATTAGCACAGAATGTAATGACACGAATAATAATACAACTGAAGATAATACCAATGAGTTAAGTAATAATAATGATAGTACAATTTATTTACCACCGCCAAGCTGTGAACATTCCTACTACTTCTTCTAACACATTTACCACATGGATTAAACTTATAGCAGTGTGTTAAGTAGAGCTCTTATTGTATGGCTTCCACGTGAAACCATCAGGGAAAATTTGTCTAGAGTGTTTAAGAATGCAGGATATTACAAGTGTTGTGTGATTATTGATTGTGCTGAAGTTTTTATTGAACAACCCAAGTCTCTTTTAGCACAAGCCTCAACTTGGTATGATTATAGACAACCCAGTGGTTTTATCACTTTTTTTATCTAATTGTTATGGTGAAAGATGTTCAGATATTTTTATAACAAAAGACAGTGGTTTTTATGACTTGTTAGAGCGTGACGATGAAGTCAAGGCAGATCGTGGATTTCAAATTCAGTAAGTACTTTTGTTAAGATTTTGTACTTTGATAGTTTCTCCAGTGCTCGTCTCAAAAGTCAAATGATTACATCGAATGTAAAAAACTAAAAAAATAGCTAACTTAAGAATACACGTTGAACGAGTCATTAATAGAATGAAAACTTATAGAATTTTAAAGAATGTTTTTCCTCTAACAATGTTGCGTCATGTTGATGATATTGTGAGGGTTTGTACTGCACTCTGTACCTTGAAACCAGTTTTGCTCAATATTTCAAGAGATTAAAATATAAAACCAAGTCGTTAAATATTAGTATACAAGGAATAATGTGTTAGCACAGGAATCTGTGCTAATACCTTTCAAAATTAAAAAGTTCTATTTTGTACAAAGTTTATTTAAACTCCTTCTTGGCTTTATGTTAGCAATAGTAGGTGTTCCATCCACAAAATCCATCGAACATACACAATCACTGTCGCATGGATTCCATTTTTTCTTATTTTTACCTTCCCTTTTTAATAAAACTTTTAACTTTTCTCTTTCTCTAGAATTTTTTTTTAAAGAACTTGGAAAATAGTAAAAATTGAATGGAGGATTACAATTACATTGATCTTTTTCAAACCTTCATAAACATTACATTCTTGTATTTGTATATTTTTCGAAAGAAAAGGCTAATAAGTTTGGTATGCGTTTTTTAACCCCAGTAAGTCTAGGATCAAAAATCCCTCCCCTTCATCTGCCTTTTCAAAGCAGGCTTAACACTGGTAGTAACGGATTTTGTTAAAAGCATGTACACGAAATAAATGTGAAAGAATAAGCACGTCGTTTTTTTTAATATAGCGGTTATATTAAAAAAATTTTTAAATGTTTTGTATTTTGTTTACAACGTATTGCGGTTTCAAAAAAATATGCTAGTGTTTGGATTTAACTTGAAATAAGTTTTAAAAATGACAAAAGAAGAAGACGTAAGAGAAAAAATTATGCACAAATATTTACAAAATCCTAATAGTAGCTACAAATACATTCATACACCGTTAGTCGTGTTATTCAACGTTTTTCTCAAACAAAATCGATCAAACGCAAATTTGGTGGAGAAAGGAAGGTTTTAAAGATATAAAACTAGTTAGAAAACTGGTTAACAGGTTTAAGAATAACCCAAGCCTTTCACTAAGGAAACTCGCAAAAATATATGGATTTTCTCATATTTTTATTGCAAAAGTTAGAAACAAACATTGTTTTCATTCTTTCAAAGCACAAAAAGTGCCCAACCGTTCTTATACTCAACAAAAAAGTGCAAGAACTCGCGGCAGAAAGTTGTATGACAATTTTATTTCTAAAAATTTCTGTATTATTGAAGACGATGAAACTTATATCAAGTACGATCATCAACAAATTCCTGGTGCTGTTTATTATACTGCCAAATATAGAGGAAAAGCAGGCAAGAAATTAAAAACACATAACATGACAAGTTTGCTAAAAAAGCTTTGATTTGGGAAGCTTTTTGCAGTTGTGGCAAAAAATCAGCACCTTATATTTCTCAGTCCACACTTTCTGGTCAAATATATGTTAAAGAATGTTTACAAAAACGCCGTTTACACCTAACTAAATCACACAATAACAGATCTGTGTTCTGGCCTGATATAGCTTCAATTCATTATTGTAAACTAGGTATGGAATGGTATAAAAAGAATAATGTGAAATTTGTGCCTAAAACAGAAAATCCTCCAAACTGCTTATTATTGAGAGTTATTGAAAAGTACTGGGTACTAATTATTATACTGGGCTATTATTAAAAGAAAAATGAAAAAAACAAAAAAGCTTTGCAGAAACATTAAAGATATTAAAATATTTAAAAAAGCATCAAATTGTTTTGATTCTTATTCTGTGCGCAAACTTATGGGTACCACTAAAGCAAAAGCTCGAAATTTTATTAGATTCCCACAGGAATATTTAATTTTTTTTTAATGTTTGATCTTCTTATATTATTGTATTAAAATTATTACTTGGTTCGAAATAAAAATTGAGGAGTACCTTTTTTTTAGTTTTTTTTCTACTTTCACATTTATTTCGTGTACACGCTTTAGTTGCGTTTTTATTAGATAAACCACCATTTTATTTGATAATTTAAAATATTTATAAATTAGTTAAGTGGTCATGACCTCCTAGGTGTTCATTTTAGAGGTATTTAGAACAATCATATTTAAGGGTTGTAGATATATTACGTACGCGGCAAGGGGGGTGTCCTAAGTTGAGTAATTTGCGTACGTGGGGGATGGATGGGTGATGTTCAACAAGTGTACATACGCAAACTCAAAAAATTGAGGTGGCAGTTTACGTTCACTTGCCAATTAGTAAAAGGTGATCTCCGCCCACGTTCATGGCTTACTAAGGTTATAAAAGTTAAACAGGACAAATCGAGATCACGTTTGCGAGCGTGAATGGAAAAACAGAACGTAGGGAAGCGAAACTTGTCGCTCTTAAGTTTAAGCCAGGGAGGCCAAGTTTTTAGGTCTTTTTTTGTCCCCAGGCTTCAATCATCGCAGTTTTTTGTAATGTATCTTTGTTTGACACTTTAATGACATTTTCATACACCCTCCCCTCCCCCCACATGGTTTTAATATTATTAAAACTTGAAACATTAGTAAGTTTAATTTCTAGAAATAAGTTAACATTAATATTAATTTATTTAGAATTAATTTTGTTCTGTTTTTCCATTCACGCTCGCAAACGTGATCTCGATTTTTTTGTCCTGTTTAACTTTTATAACCGTAGTAAGCCATGAACGTGGGCGGAGATCACCTTTTACTAATTGGCAAGTGAACGTAAACTGCCACCTCAATTTTTTGAGTTTGCGTACGTACACTTGTTGAAAATCACCCATCCATCCCCCACGTACGCAAATTACTCAACTTAGGACACCCCCCTTGCCGCGTACGTAGTCCTTTTCTGATCCAGCACTAATAATTATACGTAACGAACTAAGAAAAAATTTACTTCGCTTTGAATTACTTTCCTAACAACATATCATCCTTACGAGTCCATAGGGAAAATATTTTTTTATTATGCCGTAATTCCCACTTTAAACAGTTGTAACTCACAAACCATAGAGGCCCGTATCGTGAAATATTTTAGTGAAGAAGGGGGGGATTATTTTTCAAAAAAGAGGGACTTTATAGTAGCAAATAAAATATTGTTTGATCTTTATAATAAAATTTACTTGATACAGAGAATAAATGAATCGATGTATGCAAAAACGTTCATACATCGTTCGGGGAACGAGAAAAAACTTATTAAATCCAAAATTATTGCTTTAATAAATTAAAAAAAAAATGGGTGCTTTTTGACATCTTTAAATATTAGATTTGTTAAAATATATATCAAAATTTGTGATACATATATGTGTTATACATAGTTAAAGTTGTCTGACTTAGAACCTTTTTGTTTACATGTGTTAAGGATAATAACAAAAAGCTTGTCTTTTATATATTTATTCATTTTTTGTACAAAAAACTAATAAAAATCAAAGGTTTGCTGCATCACTGAGATGAGGGCTTCGTAATTTTGAATTAAGCTCCTCACAGGTGCAACTAGAGTCTATCTGGGGACGGCCAAATCTTAACGTAACGTTGTCCTTAAAGTAGCCGAGAAAAAATTTGTAGCTAAATTTTGCTTGTTTTTCTTTAAACATTGAGTACAAAATTTTTACATTCAGTCTAGCATCTAGATAATTGATAGTTTTACCAGCATACTTGCTCTGTTTCGCCGGATAACTTTCGATATGTTCTCTTATCAGAAGTCTTACTTTGCCCCTGATTGCATTCGTTCCTAATTTTTTCCCTCGAAGGTCCTTTGGTGATTTTCCTAATATCAACAGGGAGCGTAATTGTCGAATACGACTAATTTTAATGCCATAAAGGCTTTTAAAGGCATCCACACATACCTTTTCTTTGGCATCTCCAACCACAACCTCGTATGTAAATGAAAAGTCATGAGCTACTCTTCCTTCGGCACCTTCCTTTCTGGGTCGGTGAGTTTTCGCCTTCATGCTTGTAATCAAAGATTGTAGAAACACATCTTGCTCGTTCTTTGTCTCTAAAGATCTCATGCGTGCGAAGATCTCGTCGCTCTGGCCTTTTAGACGTTCCGTACATTTCTTTGAGCGTCTGAAAGCAAAATATCTCATTAGATTATGCTGATATAAATGTTCGAGGTAGGCCTAAATGCCATAGCCAAACTCTAAAAAATGATGTTTGAGTAATTCGACTATAACATTTGGCTATTGTTTAAGGTCAATTCACTAGCCCAAATGGAACAATATGGAACGTGTTGGATTAGTTTTGTCTAAGACGTTTTTATGAAAACATGTTGCATGATATGCTATGATAGGTCAAAGCAAATTGTTAAAAGGCTAATTGGGTATCGAAATTGCAATACAAATCTTACCTGCAATCAGTTCAACAACATTCCTTTTCCACATAGCCTCATTTTGAACCTTTTTTCAACAGCTAGTACTAGGTTCTTCATCCATTATAAGTCTTTTTCATTAAAACAACGAGATGAATAATAAAATAAGCCCAAATAATCTCAAACTCGTAACCAAGACAAAACAAAAATTGGATTAAAAACATCTGACAGCTACCAGCAGAACACAGCTGGTTTTCTCAGTGCTGCCAACAAAAACCTTCTAAGTCACTGACCTAGAACCTTTTAGTTTGCAGTCAATATTTCAGCTCTCTATTCAACGTGTACGGAGAGGTCTGACTTAAAATGTTTTACTACACAATGGTGGAACTGTCTTCAAAGAACAAATTTTCATCAAAAAGTCAAATATAAAAAAAAAATGACTTAGAACGTTTTTGTATACATTGATTCAAATGGTAGAAGGAGTGGGCGATTACTACAAAAAGGGGGTGTTAATCGCCCCGTACGTTCGTTCTCGAAATGCCGGGACTGATATTGGACAATCCTGGGATTTCGGTAATATAAAAAAAAAAAGCCATATCATTTTGACATAGTTGTCACTTTTATAGTTGGGGAGGGGGCTGAAACGCAAATTAAGGGAGCTAAGGCAGCCAGAAGCAGAATTTGTATAGAAAAAACAGAAATTTTTAGAAATGTAGTCATGTTTATTTTTCCTTATCAAATAAAAAGAAACTGCCATATACTGTCACAGTAAAAATCTTTATTAAGCCTGTACTAAATGCTACTGAGGCAGTCTAAGAACTTAATGATAAATATCAAAAAATATTTTAACTAAAAATGTTAAATCCAGTGATCAGTTATCTTATTAGATGGTTTGTTACCTGAAGAGGAAAATATTAAACAATGGCCAATGGTTTTCCCAACCATTCTCGCTTTCAGACATTCACAACGTATTAATAACACAAGCCGTAAAGTGTGGTTGATTATAAGTTGAATGACCACTTGTATGCAGTTTGCATAACAATTTTAATCCAATTTCTAATTATTTAACAAAGCGTAGTGTTGAATAAAAATTATGCTCAAATAATATTTATAGTAATAGTCTATAAATTTACATTTGATTTCTTCCCATTTGTTATTGCCAAAATGTTCAATAAAATTTCCATGAGGTGTCCACACCATAAAATATGAGTGATGGTGCCTGCATGATTTTTGTCTAAAGAAATACCAATATCATTTTTAATCAAATATGGAAGTTTTACGCTCGGATCAAGTGGGGACAAGTAATTTATAGAAAATGGGCATTTATTTTCAAGACATGCAGGTGGACAACACAAAAAAGTAACAATACGATCAGGACTACCGCCAATGAAGGGAATTTCTCTATTAATTATGATTATTAATTATGACTAAATTTCTTATACAAACTGTCTACAAATGGTCTTTTTTTTTTTTAAATGTTGAGAAAAATTTTCTCTGCTAAAATCTAGATTTTTAACTTTAACAGGTAAAATATCTTTTCGATTTGGAAGTCATTGATTTGAAACCATTATGCAAGTCGGATTTGTTAAGCCCATTCTTACAGCAGCTTCAATTCTAAACATTACTGCGCAACATGGTTACATTTTTGGCTCATTTCTGCCATACATGTACAGTGACAAAATCGGATTTTTGCATTTTCTTTTTCTATAATCAACCACAGTTTATGGCTTGTGTCATAAATACGTTATGAATGTCTGCATTCACCTTTTATTGCACAAAATGGAACTTCCTCTCTTATACAGTGATATGAGAGCTTTTGAAGCCAGCCTGTTTTATAAAAACAAAATGCTTTCGAATTTTTATAATCACTTAAGTCATTGCTGCCTAATTCAGATGGGTTAAACATCAATTAGTTAAAAATATCTGGATACAAAACCATTGGCCATTGTTTAATACTGTCCTCTTCAGGTAACCAACCATCTAATAATATAAACGGATCACTGCATTTAACATTGTTAATTAAATGTTTATACTTATATGTATATAAGTATATATATATATATATATATATATATATATATATATATATATATATATATATATATATATATATATATATATATATACATATATATATATATATATATATATATATATATATATATATATATATATATATATATATATATATATATATATATATATATATATATATATATATATATATATATTAAATATAAGTTGTATATATGTATATATGTATATATATATATATATATATATATATATATATATATATATATATATATATATATATATATAAATATGTATATATATATATATGTATATATATATATATATAAATATATGTATATATATACAAAATATATGTATATATATATATATAATGTTGTGTATATGGCTGCAAAACTAATTATCAAAGTACCACAAACAATAAAAGCTGTAAAAAATACCAGTTTATCGTATTCTTAAAGATAAAGAACAAAGAAATATTTGGATAAAAAGTATTCCAAACTCTAATATTTAAGTTTCAGATGAAATTGTTATTTACCAATTACATTGGCCAACAGTTTTAGAAGAAGTTACTGTACAAGGAAAACGAAGACTGAAAATGCCACCATCTGTATGACCAGGAATGCCATCAAGTTAAATACCTACTCCATTACCACGCTGATGAACTTAGCACTTTTTTATTGGCTGATACAGCAACACATATTGATTTTAAAAATGTTTTATTAAATAATCACTGGGTTTTTTCAGTTTCGTAATAGCATAATGGTTGAAAAAACAATTAATGTTCAATCTATAACGTTTTATGATGGTATTCCTTTATTTCTTGTTAAAATTTTTGAGAATTTACATTTTGAAATATTTTATTTTGGAATAAAATGTTAGATAAAAAGTTTGTGTAAAAATCGAAAAAAATATTGCTGATTCTAGGTCAAAGTTTGAGGAAACACTGCATCTTTTAAATGTCATGGAAATAGATCATAAGAAAAACATTATTCAGCAACAAATATCAGTTATATCTGCAAAGCTTATTGGAAAAAAAAAAGAGATACAATTATACGTAGTTTTGAATATTTTTCAACATCTCGTGCTTTATATAATAAACTAAGAAACAATTTTCAATTGCCATCAGTTACTTTTAGTAACTGATGTTAGTACTTAGACACGCATAACATCAAAAGTTTGAAAAATTGATGATGCTAGTTTCTAAGACTCAGTTTTCCAAAAACATTTAAAAAAATGAATAATTTGTATAATTATTCATGATGAAGCATATGTCAAAAAATGATGCTTTACCATCTTGGAACATTGTTTGGTAAATCTTTAGATGATCCATCATTATTGGCTGTATTATGATAGTATGTGTCAAAGGTAGTCCTAAATTTCTGTATAAGATGATTCCAATTTCAAAATTAAGTTCAAATTTTCTGTTTGAACAAATAAACTTCAGCATAAAACTTATAAAATCATCATCTGGTGATGAAAAAGTTGTTATCTGTAATGGTAATCATGTAAACCAAGCATTTTTTTAAATTATATCTTACTATTCCAGAAAACCTTGGAAAACGGAAGATGGGATGTATTTGCTGTTTGACTTTGTTCATCTTTTGAAAAACATTAGGAATCTACGGTTTACAGAAAAAACTGGGGAAATAGTGTACAGTGATAATGGTATTCAAAGAACATCTAAATGGGAGCTTCTTAAATGCTTATATCAATTAGAATCAGAAAAGTTAGTTAAATTGTCAGACTTGAATAAAATTGCAACTGCTCCCAAGTAAATCGAAAGGCAAAATGTATTTACTTGCCTTAAAGTTTTTTCGGATAAGACATATCATGCCTTGCTGACCTGTTTTTTTTTTGCTTTGTCTTATTTTATTCAATAAAAAATAAAGTTTGTCATAAGTCCTTAAGTGACATCTTTTTGCAGGTTTCTGAATTTTATTATTTTAAAATTAATTAAAAATATTGCAACACACTTGCTAATATATTTTTAAACAATTTTCGTGCACAAATTACATCGAGATCTAATAAAGAACCTGCATTAAAAGTTTTAAAGTTATCATAAATTATTTTAGAAAAGAATGATTTGTATCTGTTGTTGTTAAAATATATGGAAATATTTTCTTTGTTTTAATTTTTGTTTTTTGTTTTTAAATTTAAACTTTTTATTAACTCATTAACAGTCATATTTTGACTCCAAAATATAATTTTATAGTAGAGTTGCTGATAATCCGTAAAAATATTAGGACCCCAGTCATGGCTTACGGTTGCGCAATGAATAGGCCTTCAGTAGGGGAGATAGGCCCACCCTGATCCTTTTTATGGTTTATGGTTGATTACTTGATAACCCTTGCAAACAACAATACCATTTTCAATATCTTTAAAAGAATATTTATTTCTTTATTCAAATCAACAAGCTAATTTTGGTCCAAATAATATTTTGTAAGCTAGAATTCAACTTTATAACATCAACCACAAAGGATCACGGTACCCCGTATATGGGGCACCTTGATCTGCACTATGGGGCACTTTGATCTTATACACAGTTTTTTACAAAATCATAAAATTTTTGCTAAGAGATTGACATTCAAAGTTTAGTGAACAATTTTTTTCATCAGAAATGTTAAGAAATGTTTGCAAAAACTGAAAAATTGAAAATCAAATGTCAATCGACACGAGTTGTGCCACCATGCTGCATTAAATCGGGAAGCTTGAAGTCGATATCATCTTTGATAAAGTGGTACAATTGCTTACTGACAAAGATGAATTTATACGATTTTAAATTTTCTCTTTTCAAATATTTGAGCACTCGCACATTTTCTTCTTCACAGATATGTCCAACATAATGAATAGTTTTCTTTTTTATACAAATTTAACAAGAAAAAAATCCTTCACATTAAGTGCATCAAAGTCAAAGTTCAGGTCTAATGATTCAACTATCTGTTGAGAAGATATCATTTCAAGATCATTTTCATTGTCATCACTTTCAAGCGGTGATAGGCGATGAATATTATTAGAATCATTGGAAAGTTTCATTGGTTCATCGTCTTCAACTGCTGTACTTTTAGCATTTTTTTTTATTACTTTACATCTTTCGAAGTCTCAATTCTACCTCAAATTCATAATCGGATTCTTCAAACTGAAGTCTTGTAGCAGCATGTTTTATTTTAGGTTTTCTTGTGGTCTTTTTTAGATCTTTCTGAACCATGGAAACTTTTTTTTTTCTGTTTGTTTTGTTTTGTTTTTTCTTTTGCCAAACAAATCTCATTTCAAACTGGAGTGTCTGTCAAAAATCTTGTTTTTTGTTGCCTACTTTTAAATTGTTTTTTTCTGGCTGGAGCCTTCGGAAAGGGTCTCAGAACTTCCAATATTACGATATTCAGGGTTGCTGTTACGGCAACAGACGGTCCTGCTACAGCAACAGAGGATCCAGCTAATTCAGAAGAGTCTCGTTCATCCAAGCTAGCCATTTTCTGCAGATTTTCATTGGGTTTAGATATAAGAGATTCTGCAATATCTATAATGATTTCTGGATGTTCAACAGTAGGAGTGGGTGCTGGTCAATCGGTTACTGATGCTGGCAGATATTCGTCATCTGTGAAAATGTCCGGATTGAATGGTTCGATCCTGGCAACTTTAAATCCAGATTCAATGTTTGATTTTGTAAAGGCTTTACCGTATGCTTCACACACAATTGGAACATTGTCATATATATTCATCGGTCTGGTACTGCTGACTAGCCAGTTAACGCAAGCCGCATTGTAATATCTCTTCAGAGGCCCATACACAGATCTGTCCAACAGTTGCAGCTTGTGACTGCGGTGTGGTGGAAAACTAAACATAGTTATTCCGTTTTCTTTCGCCAAATTGAGGGCTGCCACAGATATATGACTCTCGTGGTTGTCTAGCACAAGAAGAACTTGAGAATCTTTCGAACAGTGCGAATGTTTTATAAAATGTTTCAACCACTCGACGAAGATATCTGATGTCGTCCAACCAGATGGATTAGCAAATCCTACGCATCCGGGTGGGTTATCTTTAATCATAAAATCTCGAAACTTCACCCTCGGAAAAACGAACAGTGGTGGTATCGAATTGCCGATCGCACTTACAGAATAGCAAGCTGTCACGAGAGTTTGTTCACGATGCTATGCTACCTACTTGTTTGACAAGTAGGTAGCATAACATTATTTTTACTAGCAATAACCTTAACAGGCTTTTGTACGGCTGTTAGTCCTGTTTTGTTCTCATCGTAAATGCTTTGTGGACCAAACTGATGACGTTCTTGGACTTCTGAAAAAATTCACTAACGGTGAATCTGTTAAAAGTTGATGCTCTTGCAAAGCTGGTAGCTTCTGGAGCTCGTAAAGATAATTTTGGTTTTCTTTTCATAAACTCTGTAACCAACCGATGTCTGCCATTTTGTTCTTAATCCATGAATCCGGACAAACTTTATTATTAGCAACAGCCATTTCATATGCTAATTGGCGAGTTGTTTTCGTTAAAAAGCCATAGTTCATCTTCGTAGCTTGAAGCAAATAATTTGATAAGCAGTCTTGTCATGTATTAAATCTCGATTTAAATGCAACACCCGGATTAAGTCTTTGCTTTATAACATATCTTTCCAATGTCATGCGATCGATACCAAACTCTCGAGCAACTTCATTGTTAGGCCTGTTTTTCAATAAAACTTCATCCACAGCTGCTCTCATTATTTCGCGAGGTACCATTCCTCTATCTGTCTTCCAAATTCTATTTTTAACCATTTTCAGTCAACACCAAATCTGAAATTTTGAAACAAAGTCATAAACATTTTTAGAATTTGATACAATAATTATATATATATAAATATATATATATATATATATATATATATATATATATATATATATATATATATATATATATATATATATATATATATATATATATATATATATATATATATATATCTTTATTCGTCACAAAATTAACTGTAACATACCAAAAGAACATAAGTATTAATACAAATTCAGTCAATCAATCAATGAAGCAGCATTAATTAACTAAACGTAAAGAAAAACAACGTAAAACTAAATGAACGAGAAACAGTGACTTAAACTTAGCAGCTGTTTACAAATACAGACGCTCAGAATAAATTGACCAAGCGTCTGCTACGCACGGGTATCGAACCCCGACACCAAGCGTGCACTATTGCTCAATAGCCTGATCTTTTTCTTTAATGAGAACAGCATAGAAAACGCAAGACAAAAAAATTACTCTTGTTCGCAATCATCTTATTTAAATGTTTGACCTTTCGTATTGACAGTTTCAAATCCAGTGGCAGCTGATACACGCCTATCAAAAATTTAACAAAACTAAATCGAGTATTATTACTATATCTTGATAAAATAATTTGCCTTTTTATTTTTTATTATTAATTTTATTTATCTAGCAAATGGAAATTTTTTTTTTGTGCTATGAATGCATTTCAATAGTTATTCTAATGTAATTAAATACAACAAATTATACATGTATCATAATTTTAGTATGGGGCACCTTGATCCTCAGATCAACCAGCCCCGTGTAAGAGAGATCAAGGAACCCCTATAGGTATACATCATGTAATAATGGCTGTATCTCGCTGATAAATAACATTCAACGGCGAAATCATACCATAAAATATACGTCAATAAAATACCTTGTGACTGCAGTTGATAAATTACAAATATTTATCATAGTAATAAAAATATATGAATAATTCTCATGTTTATCAAATTTACCTTTTATCGTGAAAATCAAACTTTTATTTCTTAAAATTCGTAAAATCAATTTATTTACAAAACAACAACGAAAAAAAATAGCCGGAAGTATATGCTGATAGTAACTTATGACGTCACGCAGATATAATTATAAATAGATAATGTAGATCACTAAAAGATCAAGCTGCCCCACAGATCAAAGAGCTCCCAACTCCTCTACAGATCGCCTTGGTCAAAATGAATTCTTTTGCAACAAAAACTTGCGGAACAATAGGCCGGGTGAATAAAAAAAAGCAATTGCTTTTGCTCAGTATTTTTGGAGTAATTGTTCAGCTTTACGTGAATAACAATTTAAGCAAAAATCCTCAAATTTTATTCACGTTAAGTTACGCAATTTGCTCTAAAAACGCTGAGTAATTACTCAACTTTACGTAAATAAAAATTTAAGCAAAATTCTTGAGTTTTTATTTGTAAAGCTGACCAATTAATGAGTAAAAGCAATTATTTTTATTCACCCGGCCTTATCACTTTCGAAGAAAAACTTATGAAACACGTCATTATAGATGTATTTAATTATGTTCTATGAACCAAAAATGTTTAATTAACCAAGCAACTAAGTGTCATTTAGTTATTAGTTTTCATAGGTGTCAAATGCGTTTAAAAACTTTTATAAATAACGGTGTTCATAATATATACTTCTAAAATGTCATTTAACGAACAAGAATTAAATAATGTAAATAACATGAGTAGCACTAAACAAAATTTAAAGCAACTAAATCATATTTATGGGAACATGTAGATGCGCCCATAATTAATAATAAATTTGTAATCTGTCGACATTGCAAATAAAATACACTGAAAAAAATAGTAAATAGAAAACAAATTAATCCGACGAGTCAACAAGTAACATAACTTTGGCATTTAAAATCTGTCCATAAATATTATGTCGTTATCTTTTTTGATGAAGGGATGAATATAAAATAAAATGAGGGGGGCGAATCCTATAAAAAGTATCAACTGGTTTCTAAATAAAAAACAAAGTTCCTACAAACTTAAAATCATTCAATTGAAATATCTCAAATGTCCGTCTTACCGACTATGATACTTAAAAAACCAGCTATAGCTTAAAAATCGCTTTCTTTGAAGGGGAGGGGATACTTTGTTAAAAATTATGAACATTAAACATGAAAATTTTAACACCTACTTTAAAGACAATATTTTGAACTCTTTGAGGACCTTTAGAATGACTCTAATTATTTGATTGAAAGTAATACATTTTTAAATTTAGAATACGTTTAAAATACAAATTAAAATTAAAAATACAAAAAAACTTGCATCACTCTTAATAAACAGAAATGTGGGACATATATTTACTTATTGTTCTTAAGTAAACTATAAATCATATTTATCCCATATGGCAGTCACTTATGGCGAGTTTATTTTTTATCTATTTTTAACCTAACATTAAATATGTTATGATAAAAGCTCAATAAAATAATAATAGAATACAAACGTTTGAGAATTGATCATAATAATCAGTTGAGCTTTAATTGAAATATACTCAATTGTCAGAAAAATCATGCTATAAATAAAGTATTTCCATATAAAGTACTTTATTCAAAAATAAGTTTCCATGGGATAGTCTGCAAAAAGTTTAAGTGTTATTTTGTAGCAAATGTGTACAAAACAGTCAGTGTGGTTTTCAATACCATGCATGGCACACTAAGAGCATCGTTGGTGTTGTTCTTTCTTAATAATGGGATGTTCTGGATTGGTGCTGTTAGAAGACATCGTAAAGCTGACCTGACAGCTGCTGATAAAGCATCTCTTTTTCTGTTAGAAAATTGATCTATAAAAACCACTTGTTATTATCTATCACTATTATAGTGATACAATCGACTTCTGCATTTCTCTCTTGGCTGATTTGATCATAAATGCAGCAACTATTACTCATAGCAATATCAAAAAGATGAAAAAAAAAGTCTTAAACAATAATTTCTTTTAACTTTCAATTAGTCTTGTACAATATACCTTTCTCAGGTTCAAACCACCCATAAGTTTGTTCTAAAATGGAGCAATAACAGGAAATGGCTCTCTTAACCTTTCTTCACATTCTAAATTCCTTTTAATCACCAACAATACATCATCTTTCGACCATGGACCATTTCGACCATTGTTGCGCTAATCAAATAATATACTTAAAGCATAGCAAGTTCGGATAAACTGTTAAAGTTTCCCTTGGGAATACGTATAACAAATATTGTGACTACGAGCATGTTTGTACTCTTGCAGTCACCTATCAAACATTAACGGACTTATGAGCTCTACTATTTTTTAGCTACTCCTCTTTATATTTAAACTATCTTGTACATTAACTATATATCAAAAAAAAAAAAAAAAATTAAGTTTTACAACTCCACTCTTACGTAAAACTAAAGAAACTAAATAACAGAGTTACTTAAATACACCGATTTGCTGTCATTAGCATGTCACTCCGGTTTATTACCTTGTCTGGTTAAAAATTTTTTTGGCATATGCTTTCTGTTCATAAAAACAGTACCACATAGGTAAATCTTTTTGTGTAGCATATAACCTTGAACCCGTGGAGAATTGAAGTAGTTATTAATTAAAATCTGATAATACAAATGTTTGAGTTCATGACAGCAGTACTTTTACCATGACCTATGAATATTCTGAGCTCACTTTTTGTCTTGTATACAGTTTAATCTGATAAAGGTAGCCTGTACAGCATCAAATATACACAACTATATAAATCCCCATTTAATGAGCTTGTTCCGGATAAGTATCATTCTAAAGACATTAAAGGTTGTTAAAAACAAAGTGTTATTGAGTTGAAGATTCAAAAACATCAAAGTTAACAAACTAAAGGTTTTAAATCCAGTTTTCTCATGAATTCGGACATGGATTGTTCCGATTCTGATGAAGAATAGTTTGTTGTTTTAGAATGTTTGGCAAATCAGAGATAACCACGAGAGTTAAACTGTTAAGAATATAATTTAAAAGTAAAAAAATGAAATTGATATTAATTTTTTGCCGTATCCCATAACAAAATTTGTATAGTGTTTCTAAAAAAATAATCAATACTATTTTCTATAGGCTTTTGAAAAAAATGGCCTATAGAAATAGAGGTTTCTTTAGACTACCTATTGCGATTCAATACAATATTTTGTTGACTTTTTGTAGTCGGAATACTTAGACCATTTGTTTCAAAAGCCTATAGAAAATTGTGTTGATTTAAATATATAAAATCTATACAAATTTTGTATATTTGTTAGTGGAAGAAAAAATAGAAAAAATTGCATAATTAAACTTTATTTTTAAATTGCATATAATTAAATAATTAAAAGAGTTTTTCATTATGTAAATTCTTATAGCATAAATCATTTAGACGCAAAAAAAAATTAAACAAAACTTTTTTGATGCTTTCTGATTTCTTTTTTTGATGTTTTGACGTGCTTTCTTACCATTAACAATATGAGAAACCTTGGAAACAAATTGTACATGATCTCTAAATACTTTCTGAAGAAGAAGAAAAATCTTTGATGAATTTTGGTGCTGGTTCATCAAACTTTATCAAAAATATTTGAGCTCATACCAGTAGCGTAGCAACAAAAAATAGGCCTCACCGCAAAATTTTAATCCGGCGTCGCATTAAATAAGTAGATCGTTAAATAAGTAGACGATCAGTTCTGCGCAAGCGTCATGCATGCGCAGATATTTTGTAAAACTTCCGTTAGGTAGGTTAAATCAATCGTTAAATTCACCGTTCCGAGGTCGACGTCATGAAATAATTAAGAAGTGTTTTAACTCAAACTCTGCCATTATGGAGGACAACTAAGCCAACTAAATTTCTTATTATTATATTCATAGTATTGTATAGTATATATTTTTTAAATATATCTATATATTAAATAATGGAAAATAAATAAATCTTTTTTATTTGGTTAATGTCTTTTTTTTTTTCAAATTAAAGTCCCATATACGAACGCGTATCCGACCTTACAGTACCGCTTTCTTCGTACACATTTTGTGCCACACTTTTTTCTGAATTTTTTAAGAGTGGCATGATATGAACATGTTTTCTGTGTTATTTTTTTAAAAATTTGTATCAACATAGATTTTTTTTTTGAGTACTAGTATAGTTTATCTTTAATTCTGCAAGGAAATATTTTTTTTTAATTTCGTTTCTAATGAATTTATTGTTGTTTAAAACATCCTTGTTGTTTGTGCATCAGGTATATATCGAAGGAATGCTGAGACTTTTTTCTAATATATTCAGACATCAGCAAAAACTTTTTTTCTTGCTACCTGTCAAACTTTAAATTAAAAAAACCACCCCCAGACACCCTACTAACTTATCCAAAATAGGTACCAATTTTTGACTTGAGTTTCGCTATACACACGGATAGTTGGAGAACGCGTATCATAATAAATATTTGAATATTAATAATGTTTAAATGTATATTATGATACAAAATAATATTGAATAGAATGAATAAAATATATAAATATAAAAAATGTAAAAAAAAGTTCAAAATTTCAATAAAAAATAAAAAATTTATTTAAAAAAAAACAAGATTTTTAATATATTAAAGAGTGTTACGTAGGGCCTTTTAACGCCCTGCATACATCTTTTATCTATCCTTATTCTCCTTTTTAAGACCTTTCTTTTAATACCAAGTTTTATCAATTTTGATAAGAATTGACAGAGTTATGACATTTTAAGTTAAGAAAAACTTAAAGTTTGGTCACGGTTTCTTCAACAAATCCATATATCAAAAATGTGGTACTTAAAATGCTATAACTTTTTAATTTTTTCACCATTAAAATACTGTTTTCAAGGTTTTTCCAGTGATATATAACACTCAAATGTTTGATTAATTTAAAAATTTCATGTCACATACCTAAAAATTTGATGAACTTTTGTACTGTGTTCAAGTCGTTCTAATCGTGAAAAAAGTAAATTTTTTTTTCGTTTACCAAAAGTAGTTTGCAACCAAAAGTAAGAAGGCAAAAATTTATCAAAAGAGCATAGAGATAAATTAATAAATGCCATAAACAGAGTTTGTTGTAATTCTGAAGTCTTTCCACAATCTGCAGCGACCATTTTATTACTGGTAAAATTTTAACCTTTGATTTATGCCATTACATGTTCAACATTTGGCTATTTTTTAATTAGGAAAAGCTTCTTCACTTTTCTCAAAGAATAATCCTGATTGGGTTCCATCATTAAATCTAGGGCATAAAAAGTTTAAGTTTGGAGTTCAACAATCCAAAGAACGTTACTTACGACACAAGAATCGTTCATTGTTATCAAGTCAATTAACTTTTTTTTTTTAAATTTTCTTAAAAAAAATTTTTTAAAGTGGACTGATGTTATGTACTTCAGATTGAAACATTTAATTAAATGGCCTGGTCACAATGAACTTATTGCAACTATGCCTTTATGTTTCCGAAAATATTTTCAAACAAAAGTGGATTTAATAATTGATTGATTTGAAATATTCATAAATAAACCATCTAATCTACACGCAAGAGCAACAACTTTGTCTCAATACAAAAATATTGTTAAATTCTTAATAGGTGTAAGCCCACAAGGTGTGATAACATTTATTTCTAAGGCTTGGGGAAGACGTATCAGTGATAAATACCTAACAGAGCATTGTTCAATTTTAAAAAACATTAAAATATTCTTCGAGGAGAAATCGTTTTAGCTGATAGAGGTTTTAACATTGGTGAAAGTGTTGGATTTTATAGTGGGGAATTAAAGATTCCAGGATTTACAAAAGGGAAACAACAGTTATCTTGTTTAGATGTAGAATCAACCTGAAAAATCGCTTCTGTTCGTGTATACGTGGAGAGATTTATTGGTTTGTAACATAACAAAAATAAAGTTCTACAAAGTATTATGCCATTAGACTACTTATATACAAAAGATTCTGGATAATGTACACTAGACAAAATTGTTATTGTTTGTTCTTCTTTAATAAATACAGTCGTTCAATTATTCCAGTGGAAGAGTTATAAACATTTAAAGGAATTGTTAAGTAAAACTAAAATTTATAATGAAAAATAAAATATTTTTATAAAAATACATATTTTAAAGTTACAACTTATTTTTTGCAGTAATCATGCTCATTAAAAATTTTTTTTCTTTTTTAAAGTAGTTGTACTCTATTAATATAAGTTTATTTTTATCTGGTATTTCTTTGTTATAATGATTTTTCTTGCTGTAAAACTTATCAAATAGTTCAGGTAAAATACATTCTTAAAATAATTTTTTACATTTTGTTATATTTTTTTTCTATAAATTTATAATCCGGCAATATCCTTTTGCAATACCAGTCCGTTGATGTCCAAATATGAAAGTCACAAAAGTTACTTAATGAGCATATAGATGACACTGAACTTGAATATTTATATGATTTTTCAAGAGCCACATAACCCTCATTATTCTTGAGACAAAAATTTTTATAACTTGATAAATCGCTGATGTATTTATCTCTCCCACTATAGGGACACTTTATCTCTAAACAACCATTTTTGCAACAATCAGAATTAACAGTTGCATCTGGCGATGCACCGAGGAAATATTGTTGAACTGAAATAAAAAAACACAATTTCTTATTGAAAAATTAGAGTGTTTTTTTCCATGGTTATTGAATACAAAACAAATGCTTCTTTTTGGTGGTCATGTCCCTTAATTTTTTGCTGCTGTGCAAAAGTTTGCTTGAATGGGATAACAAATTTGCATAATCAAACTGATTGATGGTTGGGTAATATTAGCACAGCATACATTGCCAAATTTTGAAGCAGTGATACAACCTGCTCTAAAGTAAAACCAGTTTTTAGTTTTTGTCTGAAGTCGTGTTGCACTCTCAATTTTTAGTTTTTGTCTGAAGTCGTGTTTTTACTCTGCTCAATAGTTATTATAAGTTTTTTCTTTTTACAAGCATTTAAGAGTTCTTCATAGTTTGAAAAAATATTATTGTTCTGATAAAGATCAGACAAAGATTCAGGATATTTGTCTGTTATTGTTGTCGGTTCAAAAGGTTTTGCAAACCCAGGGACAATAGAAAGAATAGCTGGTTTGGTTCCATATTGGCTCAAGTCAAAAAAAACAACAATTTATCAGTTACTTCCTTTGTTAGAATAGAAACAGTGTTTCGAGGTGTTTTTTTGTGTTATTATCTACTCCATGTACTTTATTGTTTAAGTTATATTGAAATGATTTGGGTGTGGTAAAATCAATATCTGCAACAGACTTGTATACGATACTTTTAGAGCTTGGTAGTAACCAATAGGCTTTTTCCTCGGTACATGTTTTTGAACTTTTGATGTTAAATGCACATTTAATATAAAATAGTACCGCACCAATATGTGAGCAGCTTTCTCCTAGACCAGCCATACAAATGCAATGTGCACAAACTATACTCAGGGGTTAAAGAAGGGGGAACGCCGTTCCTCCTTAGCCAACAAATCCAGAAATCGTTCCGCTTTGCTTCATATTTCTTTGCAACCGTTCCATCTCATTTTTGAGTTTTTTTTATAATGGAATTTTACATATATTACGCCACGCCTAATATCTAATATCTAATATATAATATAATACCTAATATAAATATCTCTTTAAAATCGTAAATCATTTTTACTTTGTGCGCTAGTTTTTATTGAAGTTAAAGAGCTACTTTAATTTTTGCTAACATTTATGATTAATATTAAGTAATATTAGATATCACGCGAGATCTCGAAACACAGCAAAAGCGCACCTAACAAAAATACGCTTATAACAAAAGTTTGAAGGAATAATTCCGCACCCGAATGGGCTATTCCGCATCCTTTTGAACAAACGGTTTGAACTTTTCAACACCGTTCCGCTTGATTTACTATTCTACTTTAACCCCTAACTATACTACCTGATTTTTTTGAAATAATCCATGAGTGTAAGAGTACATCACCCATTTTTTGAGAATGAATTTTTACCTAATATATTAAAGTTTGAAAAAATAATTAAAAGTATGAATGTTGTTTAAATTTCTATATAGAGCCAATATTTAAAAAACCTACCCTGCCGTGAATAAGAACATATTTTTCAAATTCTTTTACACCCACATTCATAACCCAACCTGATACAAAGTGATTATAAGAATTGAGAGCTTTATATGCTTTTAATTGATCTTTAGTTAGAGGACTTGGAACAAATAAAAAATAGTTCACAATATCAGGATAATTAATATTTGGATAATTATCTATATTGTCAGAGAAATCTTTATCTTAAAGAAAATACGGGCCAACGTGACCTATAAAACTAATTTTCTTTAAAAATCTAAGTTTTGCATTGTTATCAAGCTTAGACAAATACTCGCTTTTTGTTGACATAGCAGATATTTGTTTATGTTTTTTTACGATTGTTTGTCCTCCATAAATGGCAGTATAACTTATTCCCCTATAATTAGAATAAATTAATGACGAGGTAGGAACGGTGAATAGCCGATGGTAATGATATATTATATAAACTAGAGGTCTAACTTGCGGGATTTTAATGGACAAATAATGAAGCCGAAATGTGGAATAAAAGTTAAAAATACGAGTCAAAAGTTCCCAATAAATTAAAGATGATTCAAAAACAAATTTTAATAATAATAAAATACTTATAAAAGTTTTTTTATGTTTATTAAAAATAAAAGTTAAAAATAAAATTACAGCTTTGTGCAAATGATTAATGTTAGAAAACCATATTGGGTGCTTCTAAGTTATGCGTCCTGATGTTGTTTCACATTCGAAGTGTGTTCAGTTTTATGATTCACTCTTTAATAGATTAAGTAAAGATAATGCACCATTGATAGTGCATTGAGTTGTACATGAAAATAATTGTGATTTTTTTGTAAGAGGAAATGCAATAGCATTGTGTAGCAGTATCAAAACAAATTTAATTATATCAAAAAATAATGATATGATTAAATACGATATGACATGAGGCAACCTTACCTGAAATGAATCGAGAATGGTAAATTTGAGATGTTTCCTTTTGTTACTGTATTAAACTGTCGTAAATGGTGTGCTTTTAGTTCTATCATTGTTTTGAATGTACCCTGTTGCTATATGTGCCATATTGTATTGCTATATTGTAAAGTTATTTGCTATATTGTATTTGCTTTATTGTATTGCTTATTTGCTATAGATGTGTAAAGTTATTGGCTAATTTAAGTCAACTCTTGCTTTTGATTATTATGAGATATTTGATCTTTTTATATTTTTATTTTTTATAGAACATTGTGAAAGTATAGACTATTCTGGCATGTGACTGTTTTAACATTTTTAACATTCATATTATTCAAAGATTCAAATCCTTCTGGCACACATTTAGAGTTCATAAAATGTGACCTAAGTTTAGGTCACATTTTATTATTATTGTTCTATATACAAAACACCGCTAAAATCGTTGAATAACACCCGTCTAGGTTGTTATTCAACGGCAGTGCAGTAGTGGTGTTGTGGTAGAGCTCTCCTCTCATAAGCGAGAAGTTCTGAGTTCGATCACCACCACGTCCCTGGTAGTACCACGCTCAACTTGTTTCTCCGCGCAGCGGCTTTGCTCATCATGGTTTGTGTTTTGGAGTTTTCGAGTTGAGAGAGGTTTGTAACCACAACTAAAGTAGGTAAATTAACACAAAAAAAGGCAGGTAAATTAACACACATAAAAAAGGCTAGACACGAACTAATAAATTCACTTTTTTTCGAAAACAATCAGAATACTTTCCTTACTTTTTATCTGCGGTCAATGAAGTAGCAATTACTTTTAATCGAAAAGCTTAATTGTTAGTGAGAAGTTTTCTTTAATTAAATATTCTTGCGTATTTACTGATCACAAACTTTTACAATTGTTTGGTTTATGGGTTAAAGATGAATAACGTGAAACATTTTGCTAAAATGCGCAGTTAAATTATTTAGGAATACAGTAAATTTGTTCGTGAGATGACTATTTTGTAAATATTTTTTTGATATCATTAAAGCATGTCTGATTTTTTCTAAGAAAAAATAAGCTTTTTTTTAATAAATGTCTCTTGTCATACTATTCTATAATGATATAAATTTCGACTAGATTATACACCGCGAATTATATATTATTAAAAGTAGTAAATATCACTATAAAAATGCCGTAAAATAATAATAGTTTGCGTAACTAAGTAAATGCTTTAAGTTAACTTATGTTTTTTTTTATTTATGCAAATTTTTTGAAGCCTATCAAGATGGCGACGGTTTTGGTTCATTATAAATAAATAAATTTTTGTTACGAACTTTTATATCATTTATATATATAAATATTTTTAAATGTACAAGCCTCAAATATAAATATAATTTCCGGTTTTACATAACAATAATTTTTGAAGAAAACGCAATATTAGATATTTACGTAAATTTCTAAATTACGTGTGTATATTTTATTTTTTGTTTATAAACACGGGCAATATGTAAACGGGGCTTGGTGATAAAACAGTCAATGTCTTCTTCTTGCTATTTTTATATAATTAATATGTCTTTATTGTAAATATATGAAACGATAATAAAAAAAAAAAGTTCCTTATGAGTCGTCACAAAAACATTAGCTCCCCCCGCCCCCTAAAGCGTGACGTAATTTATGGACGACCCCTTGTATAAAAGATGATTTGGTTTTATATTTAAATACTTTTGAAAATAGACGGAGTCTACTATTTGCTTTGTTAACTGCTGATTTAACTTGAACTTCCTAGTTTAAATCTCGTGAAATTGATATTCCTAGATCTTTTTCCAACTCGTAGTGGTCTAACAAATAGTGCTTAGACACTTGTTTAAATTCCTCTCGTAGTGGTCCAACAAATAGTGCTTAGAACTTGTTTAAATTCCAAAACTTGTTTCAATTTCCCTAAAGTATATAAATTTTATGGATTTAATTTGCTAATGTACGTAAACTTGCATTTATCTAAATTTAATTTCATCAGCCATATTATAGACCATTCTTCTACTATGTCAATATCATTTTGTACCTTTGAACTACGACTTATTTCATCTAATATTGCAATAAATTTGCTATCTTCTGCATTTATCTCGTATGGATTTTTAAGTAAAGAACACAAATTTACGAAAAGGTTTAGCAATAGCGGACTTAAAACGGATCCTTGTGGGACACCACTAGTGACTTCTAGCCATACCGAATTAACATTACTATGTATAGCTCTTTGAATTTTATTATATAAGTTGGATCCAATTTAATAAATTCTATTTTGTTTCATAAGCCAATAACTATAGTAGTAATCATTTATGCTCAACAGTATCAAAAGTTTTAGCATAATCGAGGTGTAAAACATTAATTTATTTTTCATTTGCGTAATGAAGGCGTAACAATATCCATATATTTTTTTTGATTATTTTTATTATTATCATTTTTTAAGTGCCCCAAGAACCTTACGGTCTTATCATAGAGCACCGCGGATGTACTTCGGAATCATAATAATTGAGCACAAAATACAATACAAGTATAACAATAAATAAACAATAATAAATGCAATACTATAATAATAAAAACAATACTATATTTTTATATCCAACAAGTTTGTAATACAGCTTTTGTTTTTAACAAAACCATGTTGCAATATTATTAATAAAAGATTTTTCATTATATGGTTCACTATTTACTCACTGATTATTCTTTCTACCTCTGTTTCATCTATAGATTTTCTGAATATAAAAATATTAGCAAAACAAGCTTATTAGCACACGACTTGAACACAAAGAGATATACGCAATCCGGATACGTTAATTTTGTTGTATTTAAGATTAACAGTTTGTTTAAAACATCATATTTTAATGAAAATTTATTACGAAAATCATGAATTTGTCATGTATCGCTTTTAAACCCACATAGCGATCCTGTTAATTAACATAAAAAAAAGACCTTTTGATTAAATTACTTTTAGGTAATGTTAAGGATTCAACAACAATCAAGAATAAACATTTTATAACATTTTACAAAATTTATAATTACGGTCACTTTTCTGAAGTTATGCCCAACTGTTTAATGTGTTGCAACTTGATAAAATACTTTGCTAAGTTTTTTTTGTAAGTTTTATGACAAATTCAGATTTTTTGATTAAAAAAAAATGTAACTATGATTTAAAAAACAAACAAAAGAAACAAAAAACAAAACAAAAAAATGCATTTTTTTTTAAACAAAATAAAAATATATCAGAAAAAAAACTTTTTCTACAATACGACGATGTAACAAAAAAAAACTAGAGCAGGTTACCCAATATTTAGGGTAGATTAGGGTAATATGAGCACCTTGGTAATATGAGCATACTTAAAGATTTTTTAGATGTAAGAAGTGAAGATAAAATTGCTTATTGTTTTACGAATCGTCTTTATTTGGTGATAACAGGAATCAGTACTGGATTCTAAACTAGTTGCACGTTTTAAGGAATTAAAAAGTGATTACTTTTTGTCGAGACTGAAAGCAGTGACGAATCCAAGAATTTTTGGTGGGGGAGGGGGGGGGGGTAAAGATATTGAAATATTTTTGTATTTTGCATCACATTTGCGTCTCCTAAAAAAAAAGTTCCTCAATTTCTATGAAATTCTATGACTTTCAGATTCTGGTGGGGGAAGGGAGGGTACATAAGATAATCAGGAAGATCATTAATACGGATGGTAAACAATATAGGACAAAGAGTAGAATATTGCGGCACTCTATAAGATAATGGAAATTAAATGTTATATATAACATATAAAGTGTTGTCAATCAAAGACAAAGTTATTTCTGCGATTAGAAAAAAATATTTTAATAATTTTAAACCTAGATGCACTTTAAAAAGAGAGCTATCAAAAAAAAACAGCACGTCAAACTTTATTAAAAGCCTTTATTATGAGGAAAAACGCTTTCCTTACAATTTCTTTCTACTCCAAGTTACATTGTTATTACGGTTTGCAATTCAGAAGAAAAACAAAAGAATCCAAATCTGTATTAATCGTCAGAGAGTAAGTTGTTGGAATCAAAAAATGATATTAGAACTTTGAGGTCAATTGATTCTAGAGATATGTTAGAGAAAAAAATTCTTTGCAAATAGCTCAGTTTAATCCTTCATTGTGGACACCACGATGTCTGTTAAACATCTCAGACTGGCGTCTCAATTGCATTTAAAAGACACCTCGGTGTTAACACCTTATAGACGTCTGAATTCAGATGTCTTTGAAATATCTCATTTTATTCTTCTGTCAGATAACTACCTATCAGATGTCTTCGAAACACATTATATTAGCATTCATTAGAAGACGGCTAAATTGTAATGGTTGCACCATTCACTAGGATTAAACTTTGACGTAATTAGCGTCTCATTAGATAATTTCAGATTTTACATTGTAAAAATAAAAACATCTTTTGAATGTTTAGGCGCGAGAGTGCTAAATATTTCGAATACTTATTCGCAATATTTAGATTAAACGCAAACACATCAATTTGATAAAAGTTATTTACTTTTATATCCAAAACATGGAAATTTTTATATACTAGTACAAAAGGATTTAAACTATTTCGTCTTAAAAAAAAAGCACAGCTTAACATTCGACTCAATAAAACCCAGATAAGCCCGTTCCTAGTTTAAGCAAACTTTTCAGCAGAAGACCTTTAAAGGTTCCTGAACTGAAAAAAGGTTCCTGAAATTTAAAAGTCTTTTTCTTCTACTTTAAGGTGGTACTAGCCCGACAAATTTCAAAATTTTCAGATTTTTTTTTTTTTTCTAAATTAGAAAAATAGAATCATTGTAGATTTCATAAATGTATAGTTTTACTTTGTTTTTAAGTAATTTAGTGACAGAAAATGTTAATTTGGTAATATGATCTCAAAATGAAGCCCTTAGCAACCGCATAGCAACAATAAAAATGCTTACTTTTGGGCTAACTTTCCATAAATTTCATCAAACAATTAATTTCTATTATTATTCTACATTTCATATATATCTTCTTTGCTTTATATCAACTTTGCAATTACGTTAATTCCATTAATAATATTAAATTGAATTGTATAGTGAGAAGGAAGTGAATTTATAACAGTGTATCAATAATAGCTTGTTATGATTATTTTATTGAATTTATTGCATTTATTTTTCACATTTTACTGCTTTATTCTTAGATAGGAAATAAAAAAAATAGCAAAAGAATAAAAAGAAATTATTTTCATGGAAATCAACATAAAATGTCTGATCAGCAAAACATTTCACCTGAAAGTGCTTCTTATTCAAATATGTTTAGTAGTACTAATAGTACAAGTGCTAAAAAGTTGAACAAAACAGTTAATTGTATTGGCAGTTCAGCTAAAAACAAACAGACATCTAACGACCTTAATTTTTTTATATTTATACATTTTGGCATTATGAAAGATTTATTTGAGGAGTTCTCACGCTGTTCTGAATGTAGCTCACCTGTTAAGCTTACACATAATAAAAATGAACACAAAGGGTTTTCACTTAAATTATGTATAAAATGTAGTGTTTGTTCAGCATGCAGATTTTCTTATACTTCTCCTCAATATATACCTTTACAAAAAAGTAAAACTGTAAAAAAAGCACATAAAATTAACTATCGCACAGTTATGGCTTTTCGCGAGATAGGCAAAGGTCATGCTGGAATTGAAACATTTACAACAATGATGAATATGCCATTTTCTATTGCATTTACTACTTATAAAAAAATTAATAAGACTCTTTATTGTGCATATGAAAAATCTGCTGTAAAAAGTACCCAAAAAACTGCTCATGAAGTGCGTCAAATGATTAACATCAATGCGTGTAGCAATGATATTGTTGACTGTCATATTTCTATTGATGGAACATGACAAAAAAGGGGTTATTCATCCCTGAATGGCGTGGTATCTGCAATTTCAAATGATAATAAAAAGATCTTAGACTATTACACTATGTCAAAATTTTGTAAATCTTGTGAGATTTGGTCACAAAAAAAAGGATCAGCTGGTTATGAACTATGGAAAACAAGACATTAGTGTGCAATTAATCACCACGAATCATCTGGTGCTATGGAGTCCGCTGGTGCTATTTCAATTTTTTGTTCTTCATTAAGTAAGTTTAACTTAAGGTACAGTCATTACATAGGAGATGGGGACACTAAAGCATACAGCAAAGTAAGGGAAGCAAGACCTTATGGAGAAACGTTGATACCAGAAAAACTAGAGTGTCTCGGTCATGTTCAAAAGAGACTTGGAACAAGACTTCGGAATTTACGTGCAATAAAAAAAAAAGAAAAGTTGAATGACAGTAAAACTCTCTCAGGTAAAGGAAGACTAACTGATGCAAGTATTAACTTAATGCAGAATTACTTTGGTATGGCTATTCGTCAGAATGATAAACTCTACCCTATGAAAAAAGCTGTACTTGCAGTTTTATGGCACTGCTGCGAAGGTGATGCAGCTACGCGTCATCAATTTTGTCCCAGAACCAATACTAGCTGGTGCAAATGGCAAAGGGATAAGATTACAGGACAATGCACTTATAAAAACAAGTTAAACTTACCAGTTGCTATAAAAGACCTATTACACCCAATATTTATGGAACTTAGTTTGGACAATCTTTTGTCAAAATGTTTACACAGCTATACCCAAAATCCTAATTAGTCTTTTAATCAAATAATCTGGGAAAAATGCCCAAAAAAACACATTTTGTTTCAAAAAATGTGTTTATAGCTGTTTTCTCTGCAGTTATATCTTTTAATGGAGGTTACGTTTCCCATAAAGAAACATTTAAGCAACTTGGATTTCATTGCGGAAAATATTTCCTTCTCGGTGCAATTAAAAAAGTCAAAAATCGTGTCATTCATATGGAAAGGAAGGAAAAAGAAGTGACAAAATCAAGAAAGAAAAAATTGAGAGGTATAAAAAAAGGATTTAGCAAGGATGACTCCTGTGTGTCTGGAAATTTTAAAAGATATATATTGTTAAAGTTGTTTTATTTTGTTTTCTTGCGTTTTCTCTGTTAACAGATTTTTAAACTTTGAACAAGAATATCTTTTGAACTACTTGGAGATTATGGCTAAAGTTTTCACAGATTGTTCATCAGGTTACTGTGAAGAGATTTGACCAAAAAGAGACTTTTATAGTTAGCTGTTGTCGAGATATTGACATTAGCAGCACAAATTTTACATAAAAATTAAAAATTATTTTTTAAAGTGCAGCCATTTTGATTCCGTAAAAGTTCTGATGGTGATTCTGGTCAAATCCCTCAATCAACATGTTGTTAACCTTTTTGCAAAATTTTAGCTTCACACACTGACTATTTCATGAGAAATCCTTGTTAAAAATGTAGTTAAAATTGTATATTTTTTGCTGACTCAGCAAAAAGTATACAATTTTAACTTTTCGAGTATACTAATACTTTTTATTATATTTACTCTAAATAATTTTTAATGCACATAGTTTAAAAAAAAATTGCATCAAAATTAAATAAATTGACTGTTTTAATTTTTATGGGCTAGTACCACCTTAAAGTCTTTTCTTGTGTTCCCTTTAACTAAAAAAATATGTATGAAAACTCCACGGTAAGAAACGGCAGGGTCACATTTTGAAAATTTTGACTTTTTACACTTTCTAGCTTTATTAACCACAATAGTTATATAGTTAATAGTTAATAATATATTACAATAACTGCAATATACTTTAAAAATGCACACATTTTTCCTAAAAGTTCAAAACTTATATAGGTTTAAAAGTTTAATAACGAAATATCTCAAAATAAAAAAATGTGATCTTGCCGTTTCTTCCCGTGGAGTCTTCGTATGTATTTTAACAATTAAAAATAAAGAATTTTTCTCCAAATTTAATTTCAAAAGTTTTAATTGGACATTGTTCGGTTTAACTATATTTGACATGTTTGGCATGGCATTTTGTCTAAGACCTTAGTTTATTTTTTACATATACTTTATATATTTACTATAAAGTAAAATTAAGTAAGTAAAATCTTAATTTATTTTAAACATAACTCAGAGTTATATTTAAAATAAATCAATGATAATTCTAAAGTATTTCCGAAAATCTCTCAATCCTAAATTTAAATCAGTACCAGTTCTGGGGCCATCCATAAAAGACGTCATGCAAATAAGGAGGAGGTAGGGGGGGGGGGATCCAGATTAAAAGGAAAAAAAAAGACAAGGGGGAGGGGGGTCATCAGAAAAGGATGTCACGTTATATAATTTTTTTTATGTAAACATGTGTTTTTATGAAGTTAACGTAAAGGAATCTTATGCTTTTATTTATCGTAATATAGGAAAGAAATTCGTGTTGATATTTATTTAAATTTATTTTTGTATATATAAATATATTGAATATATTACAATTAATTATATATTGCTCAACCCTTGGTAGTTTCTCGTATCATATATATCATTAGTTGATCGCAACGGGTTTTCGTGCTAATTTTTTCGCAAAATTCGTCCCCCAACTTAGTGTTAATCATTTATGACTTTTAAATACATAAAGCATATTTTTTTATTATTTTTTCAACGTGTGGCAAAAGTGTCAAAGATCATTGTTGTCTGTATATTAAAAGATGGATAAAAATAGTCTTCTAAATTCGCTTATAAAATCTTACCATAATGATTATCTGTTCGAGAAAAAAGCTAATAGTAAAAAAAAAGTCCATAAAATATGGAATAAGATCAAGGAAAAGCAAGATTTGGAGGTTCAAGTAAAGACCTTGATCCAAAAGTATACCTCAATGGTCTTGTAACAAAAAGGTTCTTTAATGTCATTTTGGGCCCATCAAACAACCAAGCAATCTGTTCCTTCCCATGTCAGTTCTTCCTCTTTAGAGTTCCAGCTTTTTTCAGATCAAAAAAAAAAAATTTATTTAGCCAATAGATGTCGTTGATACCACGTCAAATACCTTTCGACATGACATCCTGAGCACAGTTCAAATTGAGACGGAGAAGGCCAAAACTCATGCTCAAGACACAATCAAAGCAGAGATCGTTGTTTTGAATCAAGAAATAGTTACTATGAAGAGCAGAAAAAGAAGTGGCTCATGGACCGATGCTCAAGAAGAAACCATTAAAAAGAAAAAGGCCAATGTCCAGGAGCTTACGAGTAATCTAAACAAGTTGATTGGCAATATGAAGTCAAAACAAAAATCAAGGGCTTAAAGGAAAACTGTCATGAATCAGGTAACATTTATCGCATCATATAATAATAAGTTACCATAATAATATTGTAGAAAATGAACATTAACTTACTTGTATAGTTCTTTCGGTACAGTAGGTGTTAGCTAACCACCCAGAAGTGAAAAAATCTCTTAAAGTACGTGACAGAATCGGTCGTCCTACTATTGAGGTAGAACAACCTAAGATATTGCGTGTCATCATTCAACTTGCTGAACATGGATCTGCTGCCCACGAGAAAAGACAATCTGAAGTGTATAGAGTAAGAGTACAATTTTAGATAATAAATTGTTCTAATGGACTATATTAGGTCTCAATATAACTTTTCAGCCTCTGAACTTATTCACTCATTATTTTTTAATACTTTTAAAGAGCCTCAAATTGTTGGATGAGCTTGGTGCCGAGCTCGAAAAGAGAGGTTACAATCTTAGCAGAAGTGCTTTATATACTTGTTTCCTGCCAAAACGGAGTGATTTGCTTGAAGGAAAGAGACACGTCCCCACGGTTCCAGTTAAGTTGATGCAGGCTGAAAGTGACCTCTGTTCAAGTCACGTGGAAGGTCCATTTTGTACAGCAACTATAAAGAATGTGGAAGAAGTTTGCTCATTTTTGGGCCCCAAGGATATCTGATTTATAAGTCAAGACAATAAAGCTCGGATCCCTATTGGAATCACCGCTGCTAACAAAAAAGCTCCTATATTAATGCATATGGAATATCAAGTTTCTCTTCCTGATCATAATTGGGTTATCGCTGCAAAGCAGAAACAAATCCCATCCGTGTACGCAGGTATTGCAATCAAACCAGATGGGCTTGGAAAATCTGACGCAGATTCCTATTCCGGTCCCACTTATGTTGGATTTTGATCTGGAAAGCATTCATCATTGACAGCGTATGCTCATGGATTGGACTTTGAACGACTTTTGACTCTGCCAGAGTAAAAAGTTTTTCAAAGTCCAATCCGTGATTGTGATCAAAGTCCGTGATCCGTGATCAATCCGTAACCCGTGATCAATCCGTGATCCGTGATCAAAGTCCGATCCTACCTCATGATCATTATGGACCTCATCTAGACTCTAAAGGTATTCAAGTTCATTTTTAATATCAACTGTTTATCAAAATACAATATATATATATATATATATATATATATATATATATATATATATATATATATATATATATATATATATATATATATATATATATATATATATATATATATATATATATATATATATACAAGGCTTAAGGAGTTAATTATCTGCATTGCAACTTAAATTTAAGGCAGAACAGTGGATCTTCTTTTGGAGTCACATAACTTTGACCTTGCTGGTAAGAGCTGTGCCTAGGTCTTTTCAGGTCTGATGATTGACCAGTTTTCAACGGTGGCCGAGTATACCGATCCAGACAAAAAGACGGAGCTTGATGTCCATCATCTCTTATCAAAGGATCAGAACTGGTTTGCCTCTCATGAGCGCACCAGTCCATATTTTACCCAAACTGTTAAATGTGAAGATCCCGGATGTTGCGCTTTGAACAGGAGCTCTTACTTCCATGCTATTCCTGGTCGATTTCTGCCTCCACCTATTCTAATCAGCCAGTCAGAAGATGGCTTGAAAGCTGTATCCATTTCAGACGTTGCCAGCAAGAATCGTTTTCCTTCTGTATTTTTTCTTATTGCTTTCAATATTCAGAGCACTATTCTTTAATCATTGAAATCATCCAAACCTCCTCCTTACGATCTGTTTTGTCCCTCTGTGCAACCAAGTATGTCTCTGAAAATCTGCAAGCACTGTAACTTGTACTTTGCCTCCCAAGTCATGCTAAAAAAACATGTCAACTTTACTCATTCCAATGTTATTAACCGAATGGCTATTACTCTTTTGCAAGTCAGGCCTGTTCGCATTACCGCAAAGCGCAAAAGAGAGTTAATGGCCGTAGTTGCAGTAGAAGATTCTGATTGATATTAATAGGAGGGGGGGGGTTCAATTATATGACGTCTTTTTTAAAGGAGGTACAGGAAAAAAAGACAATCGGTGACAAGGGGGGGAGGGGGTCAAAAAATGCCTAATAAATGGTGACGTCTTTTATGGATGCCCCCTCTACTGTTTTAAATTTTTTACTGATTAGCCGTTATGGAGTGGTTAGCGCGCTTGCCTGAGAAGCAGAGATCTGTGTTTCAACCACCTCCGGGCAAGTTTTATAACTACAGTAAGAAAGGAGGCGTGAGCTTCCTTTTAAATGCTCTTCCATGGTGCTATGATCAGACCGTAAGGACTTCTTGGGGCACCTAAAATAAAATTTAAAAAAAAAGATTCTGAGATAAAGAACAAAATTTAGTAATCTTTATTTAACGGATCTCAGCGTCAGACAATATGTTTTTTGATCAATACCTTGCAACGGTAACAAGATGTTTGTTCTCAGAAGAGTTAATTTTGTGGAAAAGATAAAAGAAACGATTACAATAAGATATAACAATTGCACAAGAAGGAAAAAGCGATGGGGCAGAGTAAGGCTTGACTTAAACCGACAACAATTAATTAGTTTGTAACTGTTACATACCGAAAAATCAATTAAATTTTGATACATTTATACATTTTCAAACTTCAGCTACGCAAAAACCTGTAATAAAAGTCTTTGTTTAGTGCAATTTTGGTTAACAATATGCTGCATATCTCATGAAAAGTTGTAACGGTAGTACCACTGAATTCTTAGGAAACCACATATTGCCAATCTATTTTATAAAACTCAAATATCAATATATATTTTTGTTTCATTAGAAAGTAAAAGCAGTAATAGGCGAATGCACCGTATTTTGGTTCTTAGAATTGCTAATTTCCAAACATTGAGCAAACTCTTAACATTGACATGTCTATATTTTTGTCAAATAAGGACGCTTGAGAGAAGATTGCAATTATTAGAGCTTAGGAAAAAAAACAACATCTTTTTGATCCCTACCGTAAACGCGAAAGTAAAAAAAAAATTATTTTTCCACCATTCTCATCTAAACTTTATTCGTTAATAAATTTCAAATTTTATCCAATTATAATCTTTTAGCGTTCAAAAATTATTGCTATATAAAACTTATCTTAAACACACAAAAAATTGCATCTGTTTCCTTCAAAAGATTGTTCAAATGTTCATAGCTCTGCTGATATTTGAATATTTTTTGCTTACCTTTTTTTTTTTTTTTTTTTTCCGATTTTTAATTATTCTTAATTGTCTTCGTGCAACATTTTACAAATATCTTAAACTTAGAAATAAGTGACAAAAATTTTTTTACCTCCTCTACACAATATAAAAGAATGTTTTTAAATTCTTTTATGTTCAAAAGACTAGGTAACTTCTAAATTTCAAAAAGTTATCATCTAAAACATCTAGGATTATTTTTTTTTAACAAACTGCTTAAAATTAAAATTAATTTAAAGATGTGTTAACTTTTTTTGTAATTAATAATTTTTCATTTAAGTAGAATAAAATTACCAACGCAACGGGAGGCTCGAGTTCTGATCGCATTATGAAAAATGGCTCGAGTTTTCGCGATTGAAAGTCTAAAAATTTATTTAGCTAAAGTACGTGGGTATAAAATATAATTGTATTTTAACAACATTATTATTCTACAAAGCAGTTAATGATATACTTAGTGCACCAAAAGTTTTAATTTTCGTGCACCTTTATCCCGTGTGATTAGATGTTTTTTCAATTACGTATTTTAAACTTAAAAAATATAATAAAATTCATCTGCAAATAATCTGTAATGTTTGTATTATTTGATAATGTAAACACTAGTAGAATAAAATAATATAAAAATAATAATAATGGTAATAATTATAATAATACTACTAATAACAATAATAGTAATAATGATAATAATAAATAATAATAACAATAATAATAATAACAATAATAATAGTTATTATAGCAATAATAGCAATTATAATAATGATCATAATGAGCTTATTATTATTATTGTTGTTATTATTATTGTTATTAGAGAAAAACAAAGTTAGTCTTATCCAAATGTTCCATATGGATAAGTGAAAATGAAGCAATATGTGAGACATCAAATTGTTACCTTAAAGTAAATAATTAAGTTAAATCTCCAGTTTTTTTGTTGATTACCATTTAAGCATAGTTCATTTAAAATTGTGCAATCAAGATATGAACATGATAAATGTATTTAGATAATGATCAGAGAATAATTAAATTAACAACTTATGAAAAAAATTTTGTCATGAGCACATATAAAGAAATCAAAGGTGTTAAATAAGTTCATTAAAAAATAGCATAGTAAGATCTCAAGTTTCTGTAACTTTTTGCTTTCTAGTTTTTAGTTAAGAAGAGAGTGATTTTTTTAAGTTTTTGATATAAATGGTTCTTTTGAACCTTTAATTTACATGCTTCATCTACTGTCAGACACTATTTGACAGTTAGGGCTATTATGCTCATCATTACTGCCAGTTAGTTCTTTTTTTTATACTTTTGCTAATGGGTGAGATGTAAAATATATGCTGGATTGGTTTTAGAGTGTTTTTTTTTCTTTTCTCAACCTTCAAAAGTTAGATGAACTTTCTTATTGGAAGTTCATCTAACTGTTGTTCCATCTTTGCTTAATAAACTACATATTACTATATACTACCTTGTTTTTAGCTTATAATTATCATAATTATCATAATTTCACTAAGCCTTTAACTTTAACTCTCTACATTTTCATTGACTATCAAATGTTATTTTTCATTATTGTGTCTCCCATAAGCAGTTGATATGTTAATAAAAAATTTATTATAAAAAGCAATGCAATTGGTGTATTTATTATTGTTGTGCATTTAATGTGATTATTATTTTTATTTAAAATATATATCAAGTATCATATTATTTATCAAATAAAATAAATTATAGTTCACTAATGTATTTCTTAACAATTATTTAATATTATTTCAAATGAATGTTATTTTATGAAAAAACTTTACTAAAACTAAAGCATTTATTTCTTGGTAAAAGCCTAACAACAAATCTTTCTTTGAAATAAACTATGTTCATAATATTTTAGACTAACAATAATATAAAAATCTACAAAATTAAATCATAAAAGTTTTATTTTGTGTTTATGCATACACGGTTTGTGCAATTTTTGACTGTTTTTGACCCCCTCCCGTAAAGCTCCTCCCTCACCTCTAAAGCATTATGTAATTTATGGACAACCCTAGAGCAAAATAATAGTATAAAAATCTGTAAAATAAAATCATAAGTTAAAATATAAATATCTATAAAATGAAATCATAAAATCGTATTTTCTTTTAAAAGGTGTAAATAATGTAAGCATTTTGTAAATAATGGAATTTTGTAACTAAAGTAACTGATATAGTTTATTAAGTACTATTTAATGTTTTACTATTGTTACATAATGCAAAATGTGTTTGATTTAAATTTATACTTTTCTTATTTTAAATAATATAAATATCAGTTATTTATAAATATTTATAGTACTCAAATTAAATTTAAAAAAATATATATATATTTTTTTAATATTTTGGTTACAAACTTTTAGTTTTAAAGGGATGTGCAATATATTATCACGCGTAAGCGAGTCGAAGAATGAGCCATGAGAGAGTAGTGGAGCTGCATCGTCAACCTGGAATCGGTTTTGGGTTCAGTGTAATAGGTGGTTGTGACACTCATATTCCACATATGATTTGCGCTCTTGTGAGAGATAGCCCAGCTCTTGTTTCAGGGCAGGTAACTAATTACTTAAATTATAAGAGTTAATACTAAATTAAATAGATGTAATTTTCTAAATAATATTTCTAATTTATAACAGAGAGTAAAAATTTGATTTAACTGCTTAAATAACAACTAAAAGTTAATTTTTATTATTTTTTAATTTTTTTTGTAAGATTTAGTAATACAAAAACTGTTATTTATATAGTAAATAGTGCCTATATCAAATATTATCATTCAAATTTTTGTAACAAATATTTTTACATAAACATCGTTCAAAAGTTAATTTAACTTTTTTTAAATTGATTACTTCTTCTATCTTACCGCTTATTGAATAATTTAAAAGTTAAAAATGATAAAAAGTTGCTTAATCAAAATCGCTTACTGCTTACATGAAATCGCTTAAGGCGTATGTTAATTGCTCTACGCATAACGCTTTAAAACAAAGCTTGATATATATATATATATATATATATATATATATATATATATCAGGCCTTGTTAAGAAGCGCTACGCAGCTCGCATTTTGCTTGCGAAAAGGCGATTTGCCTACGCGCTCAGCAGTTTTGCGCTACGCAAAAACTTATATCTTTTAGAATATTTAAATTATCTTTTGATTACCGTTAACGTGACGTTTATTCAGAAGAAATAAAGTCGTAAGTAAAAGCATTTAACCGCAATTGTAAAATAATAGATTTTTTTGTTAAAGAAACAGTTTGTTTCATAATTTTTTTTTGCTATTAAAAATTAGTTAAAAATAAAAAGTGTTTTAAGTTTTATCTTAAGGAATTAAATATATAAATTCCTTTTAAATATAAAAATTATTTTTAGTCATAATAAGTTTAAAAAATGCACGATTTATTTTGATGTAAATATTTTATTAATAAGATATTTTGTTTATTGTTAATTCAATAACGTAAAGTTTTAATGACGTTCATTTAATTTACGAAAATAAATTACGATCACGAATATGTTATCGGTAACTGATAAATAACAAAAAAAAACTTTATTGTTTAAAAACATTATTAAAAAGAGTTCACAAATTAAATAAGAAAAAATGTATTAACAGTTAATAAAATAACCAAAAACCAAATATAAAATCATAAGAAAATAAACAAATATTTTACGTTTCATTAAAAAAATTTTTTTTAAATAAAATTTAGTTCATATTTGAAAAAAATAATAAAAATGTTTTTTTTAATAAGAACTTAGATTTTATTTGTAACTTTTGTTATAGTGAGAAAAAAATAACTGTTTGTATGATTTTTAATGCGTTAATAAAATAACTTTAATTACAATGCGGTACTTGAAAAGACGCTAGTGACGCAATATAACTTCTAACGATGCAAAATATATTTGCTGAGTTGAGTTACTTAGAAATGCGCTACGCGTTTTCGCTACGCAGCGAAATCTCGTAACAAGGCCTGATATATATATATATATATATATATATATATATATATATATATATATATATATATATATATATATATATATATTAGAGATGGGCTGGAACTTGGTATGTTGAGTCCCCGATTCCGGGTTCCTGGAAGAAAAAACCGGGTCCAAGTCTGGGTACCCGGCACTGAGTCCACATTAAAACAGTGGAATAAAAGCTTGGGAAATCTTTTGCGTTGAATTTTTTTTCTCACAAAATAACGCTGAATTATTTGCGCTAATTAAGTTTGCCTAAATGTATTAAGTTTCTTAATATTAAATGATAATTAATAGGTTGTTAATATTTGAAATAAGGGATTGTCCATACTCTCCACCTTCCTTAAAGTACCTACAGTTTTAATCTACCTACCCAAATTTTCATTTTTAAAGTACCACTTAACCATATAGCTTCAGCATTTAAGGTAAATGTTTATTAAAAATTTTTTTTAAGATACCCAGTGCAAGATACTGCAAAAAAATGGTCGATTCCAGGTACTTGGGAAAACAACCTAATTATTGGGTACCCAGGTCCAAACCGGGTACCCGGCACATCACATATATATATAAATATACATATACATATATATATATATATATATATATATATATATATATATATATATATATATATATATATAAATTATATTAGTGTATTCTATAAATAGAGTGCTCAATATTCTTAAAGAACAGAGCAATAATAAATTAGTAAAAACACTTATCTTATTTTTAGTTGTCTTCAACAGCATGTTTCTCCATCACTAGGTTCATTTTCCTGATGAGCTTACTGATGGAGAAACATGCTCTTGAAGACAACTAAAAATTAGATAAGTGTTTTTACCAATTTATTATTGCTCTGTTCTTTTAGAATATTGAGCTCTATTTGTAGAATACACTAACATAATTTATATACACACACACACACACACACACACACACACACACACACACACACACACACACACACACACACACACACACACACACACACAAATGTTAAGATATTGAGATATTCCAATACATTGAATTTTTATGTTAAGGTATTTGTTGGAGATGTATTACACAAGGTGAATGGGATAAACTTGTATGAGCTTCAAACAAAACAAGGTTTGTGATTTTATTTAAGTTGTTGTTTAAAACTAGCAGTAAGCAATTCATAGTACAAGTTGTTAAGTTTATTAGTAAATACAAATTAAGCAATGTTCATTTCCATTTATTATATTAGGGTAGGGTATTATAATCTACAATTTATAATAGTCTTAATATATTAACAATTTAATTGAATATATTATCTAAAATATATAATACACACATACACACACACGCGCACACACACACACACACAAAAACGCACACACACACACACGCACAACCTTGTTTACTTAATAATCAACTAATAAATTTTTTTAAATTGTTGAATAGAATTATATTTAAAAGTACAATAAAATATTTGCCAATTTCTTAACTAATTTATGTAAAGTGATGCATTAATATCACTGTAATGCACAATGTAAAAATGACTTCATGCAAATCTATATCATATAAATTATTTCAATTTTACTGTTAATAAGTTAAAAAAATGTGCTGTAGTTAAGTGAACGTTTCAAAATACAGTATGAAATTCAGTTAATACAATTTATGTAATTCAGTTGATACAAGTGAACATTTTCACTGAGCTGTAATAAAATATCTGAACTATATATTTTTAAAACAGTAAATCTCTCAAACATTTATATTTATTACTTTATAACGTCTTTAAAAAAATTAATGTTTTTTTATAGTTGTTGATCTTATCCGAGGTTGCAAAGATAAAATCACTCTCACTCTTAAGGAAGGTAAAATATTATCTTATACCTTTATTTTATACTGTTTACTTATGTTTGTATTTGTCTGAGTATACATGTCTTGTAATGAAGTACATGCATAACTTCACTGATGTATAATGAAATTTTAAAATTTAAATTAAGGTTAGGACATCGGTAATTACCTGACATTTTTGGTACTACTGGTACCAGAATCGAATTAAAAATAGTTTAAAATTTTATTTCTTGGAATTGAAAATGTACATAAATCACAACTGAAACTGGAATTAAAAATCAATAAAAAGGAAGTGTTTTCTTTTTACTATAAACATAAAATAAAAAATAACCAAGAAGGTTTTCTCTATTAAAAGAAGTTTTTTTATATTTTTCGGATGCAGTCTGTTCTTTTATTTGTTAATATACTCCTAGCAATTAAAATCAATCTTTCAACAACTGTGGATGATGGGGCTTGAGGGAGGTATTTTTTCGCAACTTCAGTTGGTGCTTGCTGGATTTTATGGGAAGCCAATGGAAAATCTAAAAATTGTTAAATACTTTTATAATTTTGGAAGCTAAAGTTGTTCATTTGTTTCAAATTTCAATTTTGTTTGAGATATTCTGAAATAGTTTTTGATATTATGAGTGAAAAAGATGTATTTTTTTCTATTTTCCGAGTTTAAAACTTGCAGAAGCCGATTCATTATCAAATATTTTATTATTGTCTATTTGGGACATGACAATCAAATAAAAAATTTTCAAAGCGGTATCAGATCGAAAAAAAAAAATACTGTTTGTATTTTGGATCAAGAAGAGTAACTGAATAATGTTCTGTGTTTTCAATTAATGAAAAAGGTTTTTTCAGTACCTTTTTCAAAACATTTTTAGTTTCTGAAAAGTTTAGGAACTTGTTTCAAAAGTTTTAGTTGTTTTTTTTGTTACAATCAGAAAATAATGTTAAAATCAGTACCTGACAACATCTGTTGCAAAAATACACAAGATTCTCACCATTTTTTCATAATAACTTCAATCTCGGATAGAAAATTTAATTTCTACATAAAGAAATTTGAGTAATTTAGAAGTAATCACTGGCATCAGATGTAAAATTCTCTGGAACATGTAGTAGGTAGAATTTCAACTTGTTATCAATTTTCAATCCAAGGCTCTTCTTTTTCTCAACTTCAGTTTTCAATCCAAGGCATTCTTTATTATCCATTTAGATTTCTTGCTGTATATAAAGTTTAATGAAGAGTAGAGTTTGTTGCATAAGTTCAGACACTTCAGTTTGTCTGTAATGGCATTTGAAAATAAAGTTTTTTAATTACAAGGTAAAAGTAGTTTTGAATCCATTTGATATAAAGTTACAGTCTGTTTCATTAAAAATTGATTTGAGATTTGCTGCATTGTCTTGTAAGCAAATTTAACAGTCAAATTCTACAGTCAAAAAATGTTTATTTTTCAAATCTTTCAATCACTTTAAAAAATCACTTTCAATCATAAGACTTAACAAAGGACTATACATGCTATCAAATTCAAATTAAATAATAATTACATTAGCCTACTCTCATGTGCTTTATTGAAACACGAGTTTGAATGCAAAGTACTTATTAGACATAGGCCCAATGTAGGTATTAGCAATTTAAAAAATGTTGTTTTTAACAACGCATATTAGTTTAAACTATAAAAAAGTAATCACCAACAATGTATATTAAAAAGGTTTTTTTTGAAAGGATTTGTCTAATGAATAAATATTGAGTAATACTACAGTTTAGGTAATATAAAAACAAAAACAAAAATCAATATAATTTCTAAATAACCATAAGCATTATCAATCCTAAACCTCACATTTTTTCAAAATATGCAATTTGTCTTTCATGTGAATCTTACTTAGATCTTATTTAATCCAAACCAGTTATTTCATGTTCACTAAAATTGATGCCTTTGCATAAAGAAAAGCGTGGCTGACAGACTAAAAATTGGTGAGTCATATAAAGAGATTAGTGACATTTTTGACTTTTATATGGAAATAACCTTCTTACATTTGTTTTTAAAGAACACGTGACACATCTATGTCTTTTGGATGTTGAAAGAGATTGTGTTTTTACTTGATCAACTATTGGATGGAATCTTTGCATCTGATATGTAGATTCAAATGGTGTCCATGCTCATGTTTCTAACTCTGTTAGAAACAATCTATGTTTATTTTTTAAAGGTCAGTACTAATATAAATCACTTGTGAATTTTTATAACATTTATTTCTGTAGAGAAAATTGCCATAGGTCATCACTTGGTGTTTCTGCTCACACTATAAGAGTCACATATTTGATCTGCTCATTAACTCACTTTTCTGAGAGTGCCAATATATGAAAACTTCTTAGTTTTTAAGTTACCATTGAGTAACAGTAAGTCAAAGCCAATCATCAGCTTTTATATTTCAACCAAATCCCAATAAAGGTTCAGCTATTCTCATCATCACATCACTTAGTTTGTTAATAAAGCAGAAAGGGTCTTATGGTTGTTGCCCAGCATAAATTTTCAATTTGACTGTATAAAACATCAAAAAGACTAATTTGATGTTTTATAGTCAAGACTATGTTTTATATTGCTGTTTTTGTTTGGTTTTCAATATATGTATTGCCGAAACTGACATCTCAATAGTCTGGAAGCATTTCATCAATAGTGAGACTTTCTCTTAAATTAAAACTTTTATGATGATTCTGATGACAAGGCTCATAACTATACTGAAATTTTCAAGTCACAAAAACTTAAGGATTTTGTCAGTAAAAAAATTATTACAACATTCAAGTGGAGTTTTGGCAGAATATACTGGTTGATTAGCTTTTGTAATCAGTAAAGTAACTTAGTAGGAGATTTTGGAATGTCTGCTAAAGACAGGAAATTTCTAGAAAGAACTAGATTTAAACAGGCTTCAGTTATTTGTTATTTGCTCCAGCGTGGAGAAAATAACAAATAACTGAGGCTTGTGCCTGTAAGACAAGTCGCATCTTACAGAGGATTAGCAATAAACAAAATTAAAATTATGGGAACAAATAATAATAGTCTAATCCCAGTTGCAACATCCAACAGTTATCAAATGCAATAAGTGAAACTACAATTAACTAAAAACAAATCCATCTATTGATACACAAATATTTAAGTGTAAATAATAAGAAATAGTCTTTAACTAAACATTCTGATACTCAAAGTAAATTCTCAATGTAAAATATTTTAATTGTTGATACTATTCATTTCATATTAAATTTTTATCTTCATTTCCTCATAAATAAATATAGTATTATATGTATATTAGCACATGCCCACTATGATTTTTAAAATGGTGACTTTAATTCTAAAATTTTTTTCAGACTAATTGTTTTAGATTTATTTGCAACAATTAATCAAAATTAAAAAATTTGACTTTGTCAACTTTAATTAAATTTTTTTAACAATTGGTTGTTGATGTTGTCTTACAAATAAAAGTAATTATATTTTAAGATTTTATATAATTTTGCTTCTTTTGGGATCCAGAACCCAAATTTAAAAAGGTATCATAAATAAAATTCAAAAATGAAATAGTATAACTGATGATTATATCCTCAAAAAAATTTTTTTTTTTAATATTTGAAAGTTTTCAAAGATGTTTTTGAATCAGAAAAAACCAGGTTCACAATATTTTTCTGGCACCCATCCCTGACATTTAAATGCACTTTATTTATTTAGGTTATATTTAATCAATTTGTATTTAGTAATATTTGCTAAATATATCTACTTAAGTAGTATTTTTCAGAATGTGTTTCTGGATTTTTATTTAAGTTGTATTTATTTCGATTGAATTTATATATGTTTCATTTAACTGGCATATATTTATTTGCGTTCCTATAAGTATTGAATTGCCAAAAATAAAGAAGGTTCCTCAAAAAACATGCTTGTTCATAGTAGTGTATAAATATTTATGTAAAAATAGAATAAATTAATTTCAAATTTTTTTATGATTTTTGTTTAAAAATTTCCTTCGGGTTGGTAATTTTCAGAATAAATTTTAATTTTTTTATTTATTACTCTCATATTTTATTATTGAAAACATTTACTAATGTTTTCAAAATTTTAATAGTATAGAATATTTGTGTGCAAAAATAGAGCAGCAGAACATTTAAGTTTTTAAAGCACTTTGTTGCAAATATCAAAATTTATGAGGTTCGCAAAAAAAAAAATTAAAATTTGTATAAACTATACCCCTACCAATAAGATATGTGGTTACAAACAATTATCTAAAATGTTGTACAAAAATTTTTAGAAATTTTTTTTATGATCCTTATGATAATTCCATGCCTATTCATGTTGAATTTATTTGTATTGTTTATATATGTTGAATTTATTTGATTATTTAACGAAATTCCTTTTTTATCACTTTTAATTAACTTGTATTTTATATCTTTACAGATCGCCTTGCAAAGTTAAAAGCAAGGCCTTTTTTGGCTGATGATACCCTAATTGAACCTCTTCATGCTATAAAAGATGCAGTACCTAATGAAAACAACTATATAAAACAAACACAGGTTTCTCCCTCTTATGGAAGGAATAATTCTTTGGATAATTCTGTGAATTTACAAAGTCCAAGCATTTCTTTTTCACGTTCTTTTGATGTTCTTAACAGCTCAATAAACTCTATTGTACCCAATAAACAATCAATTCCTTCAACAAAAAATCAAGGAAGTAGACCATACTCTGCATTTCCTAGAGATCGTGTCTTAGGAGAGTCTTCAAGAAATGGTGTTGATGGCCGGTTTACTAGACTACAATCACACGAAGAATCTTCTTATGTTACTAATAATATAGAATCTCCTAGTAGTCCAAAAAAATCTTCTCTTTTGGCACAATCATTTGGGATCCCATCCCCAATAATGAACCGCTCTAAATCAGCATTTAATTATGTCACATCAACAAACAATAAATTAGAAGTTGATGGTTTGAAAAGAACTTCACCTGACAATTTATGTAAGCATGAAAATAACTTACAAGCTATTTCTCAACATAACACATATGCTAAAAAACATAATGGACATATAAGAAATGAGTATAAAGCAGAGAAAATTTCTTATCAACAGCATCTAGATGATTTGCCTTCTTCACCTCGGCTTATAGCGCAAAAAAACCCTCCTGGCAATTTAACTTCTCCATTACTAAATCATAATGAGATCAATAACTTGAAAATTAACGAATCTGCAAACAAATCACCATCACCTCATAGTTTAAAAAAACAACCATCTGTTTATATTATGCCACCAACTAGTGTAAGTAATAGTGCAAGTTGCACACCACAAGTAGATAGCAGTCTTAATGAAGTAAGTAAGCCTGTACAACGTCGCATCTCAAACATACGTCCATGCAGTAGTTCAGATGTGGATCAAATTCCACAATCATTGAAAGTTGAAAGTTTCCAGTTGAATAATTTTTCTTCTCCTAATGTTTTTGAAAATGATAATGAAAGAATTGGTTCAGAGCAAAAGAAACTCACTCTTACACCATATACTCACCCTGCACTCTCTCTGCAAGATATTAATAAACAGTTTATTTTTTGTCCGCAACAAAGTTCATCTAGCCGTGTTTGTCCTACCTTTGAACCTTCCCCTGACTTAGTTAATTCTAAACATGTAGATGAATCTTTAAAGACTTCAGATGTTATAAATAATATAGATATTAGTCCTTTAGAGATAGCGAGTCGATTATATACACTAAATGGATATAAGGATACTGATGTTGCACCAATGCTTGGAAAAAAGTCAGTATTTATTTTTTTGGTTAAACAAATTTTCAATATTTTCTTAATTTTGTCATTTTTAAATCAAATATATAATAATAGAGGAATACAAATATATAATAATAGAGGAATACAAATTTTATTTTCAAAACTAAGAATTTTATATGTTTTATGTTTAGCACTGAGCTTAGTCAGCAAATATGCAAAGAGTACCTGCGATTTTATAGATTTGATGGTTTAAGTTTAGATGGAGCGCTTCGGTATATTTTATTTTGCCTAATTAAACATTTTGAAATCTTTTGGAGCTTTAAAACTACATAAAAATAGGCAATAAACCCTATGACTTCCCATTCTTTGTCTTAAACATGAATAAGATTTTACTAAATAAATTACACTTTTGGCCAATATGTCTTTTTAAAGACTTTTACAGAAAATTTTTTACTTTAGGAATTTCTTAGGGAATTTTCCATTGACTGGTGAAACTCAAGAACGAGAAAGAATATTAGTTCAGTTTACAAAGCGTTATATGGAATGTAATTCACATTGTGACATGAGCGAAGGTATGATTTAAAATTTTACAGCTATGGAAAAATATTTTTTTGGCTATGTTTGGATATTTTAAGCATGGGAAAAATTTATAATTAAATAATTAAAAATAATGAAAAAAATATTATATTTTTTTTACTTGTTTAATTATATTATACATGTTTTTTAATTTTATAAATAAATAATTTAATACGGTTTTTATTACAAAAGTTAAATTAAAATAAATTAAGTTTATTTAATCACTATAACTGTCTGCAAATATTTAATTAATTAAGAATTAAGTTGAATTTTATCTGGGAAAGGTGCATTAAATATTAGGCATATTATATAGTGTTAAGTATGTCAAGTATATGTGTTAGGTATAAAGTATTAAATTTATATATGTAAAGTAACATATTATGTAAATGAGAACATAATACTTCAATTTGCATAGATCCAAATATAATTGAAGTGTGAAGAAGAACAGTACTAAACCATTTTTTGTTATTTGCACTTTTTTTCATAGTTTCATTTAACTTTTGATGATCTCTCTATGCACTACAACAATAATACTAGTTCATCTTTCTTTCATTATTTTTTGCCATAAAGTAGATTTAAACTAGTCCATTAGTTATAATTCTTATAACGCGCCAAATCAAGTTTAATAAATTCTATCACCAGAATACGCCCAAGTCTATAAAATGTCAGCCCAGTACAAAAGTTAAGTTGACGTATGCTCAGAATGTGAGAACTTGGGATCAAGAATACATGACAAAAACTTAAATGACAATGCTAATAGAGTGGCGGTAGCGCAGCTCATGGTGCACAAAAGACATGCTAATAAATTTTGTAATAAGATCAGAGACGTAACAAATCTTTGTAATACAAATACAAACCTAGCCGGACTTTGTTTTGACTTTATGCAAAACCTCCCTCTTCCGCACATACCTGTTCAAGAGGTATTTTACTATTGTCAGCTTTGGATAATTACCATTGAACTTCACAATCTGGGAAATAATACGGGCCACTATTACGTTTATCATAAAGGACAGGCTCGAAAAGGCCCAAATGAAGTATGTACCATTCTACAGAACTATATCTTCACAAAAATTCCGGATTCTGTTCAAGAACTTCATCTATTCCCTGATGGCTGTCCTGGGCAAAATAAAAACCATACCTTTGTTCAATTTCTAGTAGCTATACAAGCTGGAAAGCATTTTAAGAAAATTTATCATTATATTCCTATGCAGGGACACTCATTCCTTTCATGTGATAGAGACTTTGATACTATAAAAAGAAATATACGAAAGCATGATCGCATGACTATATTGATTTGATAGTAAGTAGCAAAAAAAATTCCAAGCCATTTATGGTTACAAAGATCACACACGAGGACATTTTAAATTTCAAAGATTGGTGGCTTACTATTTATAAAAAAGCCCCAAATCCTATCAGACACAACATACAAAACCGTACATTGGATTATAAAATGTTTGCTTATGACGGTGCAATGCCTGGGTATGTTTATTGATGGACTATGTTCCCGAACTTTTAAACTTTTAAAAAATCGAGTTAAGCAACAACTGCCCACTAAGAAAGTTTATCAGGAACCAGTTGCAATAAATGAAAAAAAATTCTATGATATTAAAAAGCTGGAATGTTACATACCCACAAACGCAACTTTTTATAAAAATAGTTTTATAAAAATATATATTCCTGGAAAACAACCGTCAGCGTGAAAGAAGATAATTAACTTTTTTTTTTTATTGCAATGACTATTGTTTGTTAATTTAAATATTTATTTGTTTAATAAAGTACGGCTTTACACATAAAGTTCGCAGTTTTTGTTTTATTCTCACAATTTTTGTAGCACGAACAACTTTTTTTTATGAACTTCCACTATATTAATGGGTCCTAAGCTAAGATAACTGGCATCCAAAGTAAATAGTTTATAAACTACAGATGGTGTTCGATTGACATCACAATGTAGACATTGTTATTCCGACGCCATCGTTTAGGTCAAACAAATGCGCATTAGTTTAGCATGAGGTTAATTATTATCATATGTCAATGTGGTTCCTATCAAAAAAACCGTTAAAAAGTTGATTATTTTAAATAAATTTATGTAGAATTTCTTTTTTTCTCATGGTATAATTAATTTTTTTTTCAAACTTAAACTCAATATTTAATAACTTATTTTCTAAGCACCGTCTAGCAAGGTAATTAACCTTAACAACTAAGTAAATTGTAAGTAGTTTGAACAATAATACATTACAAACAAGCAAAACCACAAACTTTGAAGAATGTACAATTTTAGAGGCAATCAACACTAATACAAAAAAGTTGTAAAAGTTCCAAATGATTACGATTTTACTATAAACTAAAATACTATAAACTTCAAATTGTTGAAAATTTATGTTTACCTTTAGCTGAAATTCCGGAATGTTTTTCATAAAACATAGACTTTTTATTTACAATTTAACTTCTCACATGGTTTATGTCCATAAATTAAACTTTAAAGTTAAAAGCTTTGTGTTCAAAAGTAGCTGCTTTTTGCATTGAACCCTGCAGTTAAGAAAAGTATACGCATTTGATGAAAGTTTGATATAAAGGTCTTCATTGGCTTTAAGATATGTTAGAAGTAAAAGATATGAATCAAGTTAAAAAATTTATAAAATAAGTTGTAACATTTCAAGGACTTTTATGTATAGTACAAGTATGTATAGAAGTGTTGCAGTATTATTTATGCATACGAAGCTGTTGCAGTATTATTTGTGGCTTGTGTTGTTTAAAGAAATGAAAAAAATTAGAAAAAAGGCCATTCATCATTGAATAGATTTGTAAAACCTCATAGCAGTAATAAAAAAGTATTCAGGTATTGTCAGAGAACTGTGAATCATGTAAAGTTGTGGAATGCAGATAAAAATGTTGATTATCACTTAAAAAATTGATTTTACTTTATGGATTAGTTAGCAAAGTTTACATTGCATTTACATTTTGCTACAGTTTACATTACATTTACATTTTATTACATGGATTAATATACAACACTGAAATTCAATGCTGCATCTTAAAATATAGTACAAAGAGAAAGGCAATAGAGTGAAGTGGTGCTAAACGAAAGCACATAAAAGAATAGTCTGTGGATTCAAACCTAGTTTCACGACAAACAGGTGAATTCTTATGAATGTAAATGCCAAGGCCAAGCATGTGACTATTAGAGTCTTTACGAATTAGAGGAAGATAACCATCAACACTAAGATCACAAGATGAGACAGCCGAACTCAAATTAGTCTCACAAAGAGCAAGTAGGTCTGGTGAACTTTGCAAGAGATAAGACTCAACAGAAGAAAAGTTACTTCGAAGACCACGTATATTAGTGAATGATAGGTTTAGAGAACTTGGTGATGATGATGGTTTTTTGTGTTTTATAGTTTTTGGTACTTTATTCATTTTTAAATTAGATTGAAGAACTTGACTCAAGGCATAGATAGTACTCAGAATACTGTTTAATAGCCCAAGCAATTGCATCATTACTACTAATAAACCCTAAGCCGTAACAAAGGGCTCCAAATGTGGCCTCCGCAATGCACACCAAAAGTATGGACAGGGACACCATCCATGCGCAACATGGCACTGTTAATAATTTGATATTTTTCAGCTGTTGATGGAATCAGCCTCTCTGAGAGCTACCACAGAGTTCGGGAAACCTGACTACCAGCCGGCCTCAGAACCATAAAACTGAATTTTAGAGCTGTACCCTCATTAGGAGATAATAGAATGAGTTGCCTAGTCATAAAAACAGAGACACAAGCAAAACCCATGCATTGAGTCAAGAAGATCCAGCATTCAATATCCTAAACTGGAAACAATGTATTAAAAATACATCTGTGCCAGCCTATAGATGAAGAAGGGGTGCGAGGCGTTACGAAAGGGGTGCGAGTGTTACGAAATTACAGCTTGTTAATGGGGTAGACCCGTATAATATGAAATTTAACGAATGGGACATAAATCATGAATCACTTCATTCCGTGAAGTAACTTCCGTAAAGTATGCACACATATGCTTAACAGATATTGTTTGCCTACAAATAATTTATTTAAGAATGAGCCTAAATATATGTATTGTTGAAGCATACAAGAAAATAAGTAATATCAATATCACAGAGATATTTATTTTGCTCCTTATTATGTTCCATATAAACTGAACAAAAAAAAAGGTATCAAAAAGTTGCTGTCTAAAAGTACTTAAAAGTCCTGCTACATGTTACATTAAAAATTATATATATATATATATATATATATATATATATATATATATATATATATATATATATATATATATATATATATATATATATATATATATATATATATATATATTTCATACATTGTTTAGGTGAGACATCTTTAGAATTAAAGTGAGCAGAGAGTAACCGTAGACAAAACAAGTACTTGGCATAGTTTTACAAGGATAAAATAATTTATAGTTTCTATGAAAAAAAAACATGAAAGCAAAGTGTGTTGGACATGAAATCAGAAAAAAACAGCACATGTCTAACACACTTTGCTTTCAGTGGTAATATATAAAATTGTAAATAAGGCCCACAACTAACAACATCTTTAAATGACTAAGAGTTACCTCTTCTGAGAAACTCATTGCACACTATTCAATGAAATGAAATAGATGTATACTTTTATTTGCAGCAGTTTTTCATGCACAGAATGGTTAATTAAAAACACTGCTTTTAAGCAAGCTTTTAAATTTAAAGTTTAACTTATGAACAGTGCCCATGTGATAAGTTAATTTGTCAATAAAAAGTGTGTTTTATGAAAAACATTCTTGACCTAACGGCAAAAAGATACACATATAGTTTCAACAATTTGAAGTTTATAATAAAATTATAATCATTTCTATTCTCTGCAACTTGTTTATATTTTTAGCACGAGTGTTGACTGCCTCTAAAATGACATTCTCTTTTTAGTTTGTGGTTTCCCTTGTTGCCAATTATTGTTGTTAATATTATTAAATACTTTTAATATACTAAAGCAATTTAATAAGTAATTAAGCATATTATTTATATACATAGCATTTTAAAATATTAATATAATTTAATAACTTATTTAACATGCTTAAACAACCAAAATGTAATCACTGTGTCTGAATTATCAAGTAGACATGAATGACTGAATTAGCAAATAGACAAAAATGTTTAAAAAAAAAGAATCTTATGTGTTATAATACTTAAAAGAAGATGTAAAAATGTAAAACAAAAATAATTAAGTCTATTTTTGAATGCTTTGGAGTACTTTATATACAGTTTACTTATTTGCACATTACTTATAATACACTTATGAAAACAAGTTATTTAATAGAGTTTTATTTTAAGCAAAAATAAATTACTTATATTGTGAGAGAAAATTAAATTCTACATCAATTTATTCAAAAATAATCTTAAAAAATTTATCTACTACAAGGTATGTTATCTAAATAATTGTAATTAAATACATTATGCTATTAAACGCTCGCTTTGTTTACTTTATTTGACATACAGTATGACGGCCGCGAATTTTAATGTCACATGATAGAATACCATCTATAAGTGTTTAAAACTTAAACATTGATTATCTCGAAATAAAAATATTGGACTAGTGCTGTTCTTCTTTTTACCTATTCAATTGTCATGTTAGTTGACATAATTTTTAAATTTGGATATATCCAAGTTTAATTAATATGTAAATGAGTACATAATAGATTTACATATATCCAAATTTAAATATTATCTATACAAATAACATTTCCTTATTATTTATGTATAATGTGGAAGTGGTGTAGTAGTAGGGCGCTCGCTTCATATGCGAGAGGTTCCGAGTTCAATCCCCACCACATCCCTGGTAGTACCGCGCTCAACTTGTTTCTTCACGCAGCGGCCTTGTTCATCAAGTTTTGTGTTTCGGAGTTATAGAGTTGAGAGAGGGTTATAACCACAATTAAGTAGCCTCCTTGTCTGTAGTGGCCTTCTGGGCCTTGGGGAGGTGAATCAACAAAAACAAAAACAAAAAATACCAATTTGTTTGTGACACTTATTTCTTAGACTTAGTGTTCTATTCACTTCTCTTTAACTTTGTATTCCAACAAGTAGAAGTTTTACAGCTTTTTCAACCTTATATAATAAATAAATAGCTAGAGAAGAAAACTATAAAAATCACTATTTAAAAATGAAACATTAAATTACATCTTACTTCCTATTTCTACACCCTTTCTATTCAACTTTCTTAAATTTTACTATTTGTTTTTATGTTTTTAAAATAGTTTAATCTTTATGAACAAAAACTTAGTTGTATCAGACTTCAATTTTTTGTCACTGAACATCAGTATGTGTTCTTAAAATTAGTTGTTAAGTAGTATATGTATTTTATTGTGAAATAAATTTTTCGATGAAATTACTTGATGTTATCAAATATTTTTTTATGCTGTCATTTATGTTTTATATATGTTTTAGATGCTGTCCATACACTTGTTTGCTCACTAATGTTGCTTAATACTGATTTACATGGTCATGTAGGTTCAAATATATTGTTTTGATTGGGTTATTTAATATTATATTTAATATCTTTTATTTTATATACAAGTGGAAATACATTTAGGAGATTCTTATGAGTATACATCCTTTCAAATACAAACAACGAAAATAAAGTTATTTTATTTGTCAAAAATAAAGCATCACTTAAATCAACTTAAACTTGATTTTTTATTTCTTTTACAGGGTGTTACAAACAGAATGACCCTAAATGATTTTGTCAACAATTTATCTGGGCTTAGTGATGGTAAAGACTTTCCAAGGGATCAGCTGAAGGTAACATATACACACGCATATATGCATATATATAATATAATATATATATATATATATATATATATATATATATATATATATATATATATATATATATATATATATATATATATATATACATATATTTATATATATATATATTTTATATATATATACATTTTATATATATATATATTTTATATATATATATTTTATATATATATATATTTTATATATATATATATTTTATATATATATATATTTTATATATATATATATATATACATTATATATATAAATTTTTTTGATTAAAACAAAAGAATAAATGCATACTAAGCAAAACTAGTTGTTTTTTTAGACGAAGCTCTCCACGGTTTTGTTGTAGGTCGAATAGTCTTCATACTCTACATCGCAATCTACAGGTTTGATAATTTATTCAAGCGCGTTTAATTCCTAAAAGTTTTAGTCATTGATTTTTTTTGTTGGTTTAAAAAATCAATTTTTTTTTTAATGACGCCATATACTAAAACTCTTAGGAATAAAAGGCACTTGAATAAATTATCAAGTCTGTAGGTTGTGGCGTATTATGAAGATTATTTGGACTACAACAAAATCAAGAAGAAGAGCTTCAACTAAAACAAAAAGCCAATTTTTCTTAAAATGCATTTATTCTTTTGTTTTAATCAAAAAAATTTAGCTGAAGCATTTTTTTTTAAATTCTTTTTAATATGAACACAACATGTTTCAACGATTTGGAATCCCTTTAAGGCCATAATACTTTTAAAGCATTTGTAAATATGTATCACCTGTGACCAAAACATCAAACAACTATGGACTAATTACACCAGAAGTTATTCCTCACTATTATTCCATCTTTTTAAGTTGGTCGCAGGTATTGGTTTGTGCTGGTTAGAGTTGGCCCAATAGCAACAATTATGATGGTTTATAATACCATTCAGTGTAAATTATCTTTTATGTCTGACCAATTAATATTGTTTAGCAAGTTGGGTTTTTCTTCAAACTTTGATGACATAGTATCACAAAACTCCATTCTTTTGTCAAAATGATCTTCCCTTAGTACTTCTACTGCACTTGGTTTGAATGATTGAAAGCTTCTTAATTTATCTTCCTTTAGTTCTTCTACTGCACTTGGTCTGCATGATCGAAATCTTCTTAAATTATCTTCCCTTAGCTCTTTCACTGCATCTGAATGATCGAAAGCTTCTTAAATAGCACTCTTTCAAATTAACAAATTGTCAGTTTCATTGACCATTTCTCTAACATTTTGGATAGTTTTCTCTGTACTAATAGAAGATAAGTGGCCATATCTTTCTTGATTATTAACACTATCGGTCTCCTAAAACTTGTTGTCCAAATTTCAAATCATTTTCTTATGAGGTAGTGGAGTGGTAAGATTGTTTTTCTATTATTTTCTAACCCTATAACTTCTAAAATTTGAAAAGTTGTGAAATCATGCTTTTTTTATATAGATATTTAAATGAACAGTTAACTTTAAATAGAATAGATAAATAGATTTTTAATAAACATATTATGGTAATTAAGAGTAATTTTAAAAAGCGTTTCACAACTTGTAATAAGTTTATTAGGTATCAATTTTCAGGCTTATTTTAAGTAAAAGTTAATTTAAAAAGTTTGAAAAAAAGTGTATATATCTGAGAAAAGTGTTTCTCCTGTCAATTATAAGTGAGTAAAATAGACTTCAAATCAAAAGAAGCTCAAAAACATAAAATTAGTGTTTGTAAGTTGAAAAAAAACCTTTAATTAATATATTTGATATAGGGTCATGGCACCACCTACCGCGACTTTAAAAAAACTTTTAACTTCAAAACTTCTTAACTCCAAAACCATAATAGATTTTTATTTAGGGTTTTCGAAATAATATTTTATACTCAATTATTAACTAAATTATATAAATCGAATTTGAGTAAAGTTATTTTTTTAATGTTATTTTTAATTTTTTGTAAGATCTAGTATGTTTCTTCACCTACCGCGATAAAGCACCACCTACCGTAATCGATTCTCCACCTACCGCGTATGAAAAAAATCGTATATTTTAATTGTACTTTTATATATTTAAATCGAGAAACAAATACATAAATTTAATATGATTATAAAACAAAGAAGACATTGGTTATAAAATTATTCACCAAAGCTTTTTTCTGAATTTAAACTTTTTTTCTTTTTAAATTTTTTTTTTTTAATGTTTTTTTTTTTGTCTTTTATTTTAATTTTCTTTTGTAACAGCTTGTTTTTTTTTAGACTTTTCTTGTTTTTCTTTTTCTTTTAATTCTTTTTTTTCAGCTTTATTTTTTACGTTCAATTTTTTTGATATCTTCTTTTCCTTTGCATTTTCTCTAGTTATCTGAATCTCTAACCATTTGGATGAAGTTACAACGCTCTGTAATCGTTAAACTTGTTTCAGCATTTTTTTCGTGATTGGTTGTTTTGGCCATAAAAGAAAGTTGTGTAATGGGTTTACATCTTTTATTATTTGTTTATTTAAATCAGGTGGATCTGCTGCTTATTTACTTTTACCAGATTCATCAATTGTTACGTTTTTTCCAAATTCGCTAACATTACTAGATACGATTTCATTTTGCATACTGCTAATATCTAAATACGATTCTTTATTGATATCATTGTTCAATACATTATAGTTGGCTTCTATTAAATTTATGGTTTGTTTTGAGCTATCGCTAAATTTAAGTTTTTTCCAAAATTTAAATAATTCTCTGAAGTCAGTTTTCCATCCCCATTCTTTATTTCCAGTTTTTTCAAACTGTAGCAATACTTCAGGTGCAATGTTGTTTTCAATTATGTTTCCAGCGTTATTATGGCTTGGAAGATTTGTTTCATTATTATCAATTGTGGAATTCAATTTAACACATTGAATTACTTTTTTATAATCAACATTGTTCGTATTAAAAGGGAATATTCCTGTCGACCTAATTCCGTTAATAATATTTTTTTTCATATTTGGACTCATAACAAAGTTATTCAACAACATTGGTATATTTTCTTTGCGAATTTCATTAAAATCGTTATCCAATTTAAATTGTCGACAAATGTTCTGTCACTTTTTTTTCATTGGTCTAACACATCTAATGGTTGTAAAATGTGTGTAACATTAGGAAAAAATAAAATCAAATGAATTCTTTCCGAAGAGCAATACATGCTGAGCTCTTTAGACAGATGCGAGCGATATCCATCCATGAACATATATATAGGTAATTGTGTATTAATAGATTTCAAATATGGTACTAACACATTTGTGAAGTACTCATAAAAGTATTCGGTTGTCATCCAGCCACTGTCACTTTTACCGAGTCCCCAACCTGGTGGTGCAGCAGCAGCAATAGTTTTTGGCATTCGAGCATACTTGTATAATGTTAATGATGGTGCAAATTCACCATTTGCATTTAAGCAAAATAGAGTTGTAAGGTTTTCCTTATCGCTGTTGTTGCAGTCTTCATAAACACTTCTTCCTCTAATGCCAATTTTTTTTACAGCTTTTTGGTGCTAACTCAAAACCAGTTTCGCCTAAATTAAAAACACGAGATGGATTATTAAGGTAATGGGCATCATCGCCTAATAATTCATACACTTCATTAAACCATTTTCTTATCGATGCTTCAGTTATAAGAGCTCAAGCTCGACTAATATGCTTTGCTCGTTTTTACGATAATTCCTTATGACGACGCATAAATTTATAAAACCAGTTTTTACTTGAGATATCATCTTTAAATGGTGTTTTTATACCTCGCCCTATAACTATTTTTTGTACTATCTTAATAACTATTTTGTTATCGCAAAACCCATGTTAGCGCACTGCATTAACAAAGCAACCAATTCATTCTCTACTTCTTCTCCAAGATATGATTTAAAGTCAGAGTTTTGCTGTTTGGGTTGGCTTTTACCAGATAATTTGTCGCGTAAGGTACTTTCAGGAACATTAAACTTTTTGCTGACACATAAAATTTTTTCACCTTTATTTAAAGCTCTAAGTGCTACATGCAATTGTTCTTCTGAATACAAAAGCTTTTCTCGAATATATATATTTTTTTTGAACCTTGCATCTTTGTAATCGGATTCATTTTACATAATAAATAAAGTATAAAAAACATATCAAATAAATACTCCCTAGGGCTAAATTACCTTTAATTGGTAATTGAGTTGAACTGAAATGGTTTTTTAGAGAGAAAATTTCACAAAATAAAACACGTCAGAAAAAATATTTTTATAAACGGTAAGTACTAACTATTATAATTTTTGTAATCACCTACCGTGTAAAAGATTATACAATGTTATACAAAAAATACTAATATTGTTTTATAAAATTTAAAATATTCAATGTTTTTACAACTATTTTAAACTTTTTTTAAAAAAATTATATAAGTTTTAAACTGTAAAAAAACTAGACAAACTTTTTTTTACTGCTGAAGATTTTCTTAAGAAAGCAATAAAAAATCATTTGCGGGTAAAAAAATATCTCAAATCTTTAAAAATATATATTTTTTAAAATTATTTATTAGTGAAATAAGTTAGTTTTGTATAAAACAATACTAAAAAGATAAATTTAAAAAGAAAACATAAAAAATTTATTGATTTTTTCTAAAACCACGGTAGGTGCTTCTTCACGGTAGGGGGTGCCATGACCCTATGCAGATATGATTTTATTCTTGTAAATTGTGATGATAGGTTTGAATTTAATTTAATGTAAATTTAAAAATTTACATTGTTAAAAATAATGTTCAAATTTGAAATTTAACTACTAAAAAATTTTAAATCTGTTTTTATTTCGAACATTTTGAACTTTGATTATTTTGTGATAAAAAAAAATATGCTAAAATCATGTCACCACCCTAGGTCATGAAGACCACTATAGTAGAGGAAGCTACTTTAGTTGTGGTTACAAAGCTCTCCTAACTCAAAAACTCAAGTGATAATTCATGAATTTTTATTTTTTTGTATGTATGTATGTAAAAATGCAGATATATATATATATATATATATATATATATATATATATATATATATATATATATATATGTATATATATATATATATATATATATATATATATATATATATATATATATATATATATATATATGTATATATATATATATATGTATGTATATATATATATATATATATATATATATATATATATATATATATATATATATATATATATATATATATATATATATATATATCTGTGTGTGTATGTGTATGAATGTATAATTTGTTTTTATGTTTTAGACTTTGTATAACTCAATTAAGTCTAAGAAAATGGTTTTTGCTTCTAGGTATTAAATTTTTATTTTAATTTTTGTAATTTTATTTTAATAAGTTTTTAATATTTTTAATAATTATTAATAATTTAATAATTTTAATCCGTATAAATAATTTAAAATAAATTTACATCATCAGACTTCTCTGTTTGGCCAGCACTTTAGCCCTCAAGACTTTTCGTGTTTTTTGTAAATTGCAACAAATCTTTTTTGTTTATTAAATGCTTTAATAAAAAATTGTGATAACTCTCTTATGTACAAATATTTATTTATAATTTTTTTAAACTAGTTTTAAAATATTTCATTTGGAATTTAAATAAAACTCTTTTTTTATTTTTTGTCACTTTTATTTTAATTTTTTTTTATTTAGAATTTTATTTTTTTATTTTTTGCTTTTTAAGTTGTTAATTTTTAAGTTTTATTTTTATAACAGTTGTTTTGTTTAAAATTTAAATAAAATGTTACTTTTTGTCATTTTTATTTTTATGTTTTACAACCGTGCACGCTAGTCTTAAAATGACCATCACTTGTGTTTTTTATGAAATATGTTTAAAACTATTTTGTAGAAATCTTTTTCTTTTTTATGAAACTTTAATTTTATGAAAATTATAAATTTTTTTCTTTTTTTCTTCGTGAAATTCAAAGTTGATAAAATATGTTGAAAAAGCCTTTTTTTTTTTCATTTTTCACGTGAAATTTTAAAGTTTATGAAACTTCACAAATTTGATATAAGAATATTAAAAACTAAATGCAATAAAATCTGTTTATTTAAAATAAAATTCAGACTTTAAAACAAAAAAATATGCACATTAATTTTTAGAAAAAAGAAGAACTAATGAAGAATTAAAAAAAAAGTTTCTACTATAACTTATATAAGTCCTATCTAAATAGTACCTGCCCAGCTTCAAATCTAAGTCAATGTATGTACTGAAGACCTTGCAGATAGCTTTTCGGTATGATGTCATCAGTGTAACAAGTCTTCCCAGGAAGCGCGTGCAGTCTCACATCTTGTTTGTCCACGCTCAAATTAATTATTTAGACAACTTGACCACATTTTTATGTAGTAAGCATTTTAAGAATTTGCAGCAAAATAAAGCTATAAGAAGCTAGAAAGGTTAAAACAGCAATACTTGAAGAAGGGAAACAAAGACTATATGAAAAAGAAAATCTAAATATAATAAGCTACAAAAAATTGAATATTAAAAAGTATATGTTGTCAAAAAATAGTATACCTAACATATATTTAACTGTTTTTGTTTTCAAATTTTTTAAACAAGTTTTTGTAAAAAAATAAAAAGTCCTTAATACTTATATTTAAATATAAAATATTTGGTTGTTTTCACTACCCCCATTAAAATAGTCTGCACTTTTGTTGGATTGTCCAAGTTGTGCATTTAAACTCAATAGTTTATTTTCTGATGAACTATTGTTTATGATGATGCTCCAAAAGCTTGTGGGCTAGTGAATTGTTAATTTACTGAACTTTTTAACGAAATTTTCAGTTTTAAATACATTTTTTTCAAACAGAGCAATCGTTATGTTCATTATCTCTAGTAATTTGTATTAATGTTGGAAATTGTGAAACATAAAAGAAACAATTTCAGGCATGTATCAAATGCTTATCACATTTGATGCATGTCTGAAATTGTTTCTTTTATATTGCCCAATTTCATACATTTTATAAAGAAACCATGTTATTCTTTTATTTAATTTATTCCATCATTATAAAGTTTATTATTTAAATAATATATTCTACAAATAAATAACAATTTATTTTCTTATTATATAATTATTGAGAAAAAACATCAAGTACAGCATAAATATTTTTAAAAGCAAGAGACAACAAAACGAATAAATGTAACAAAAATAGTTAACAAAATTTTTCATAGTTCTAGCGTACATAGCAAAATAGTTTCTTAATTGCGATAATTCTATGCGGTAGTGGTGTAGTGGTTGAGCGCTTGCTTCATAAGCGAGAGGTTCCGAGTTCGATCCCCACCACGTCCCTGGTAGTACCGCGCTCAACTTCGGAGTTATAGAGTTGAGAGAGGGTTATAACCACAATTAAGTAGCCTCCTCATCTGTAGTGGCCTTCTGGACCTTGGGGAGGTGGAAAAAAAAAAAAAAAAAATTATACGGACTGATAAAAATTGTGAATAAATTGCATATCAAAACTTTAAATTTTTGATAAATTTTTATAAAAGATAATATGTTTTTTTTCATCAACTTGTATCAAATTCGGTAGCCACACACAACAATTACTTTTAAAAAAAGAATACATAAGTTGCATAAAAATTTTATACAAAAAAAATTTTTTTTTAATTTTTAAATTTTCTAGTTTATTTAATTAAAACTTAATATTTCGTTATAATTTTGTTCCCTTTTTTTAGGATTGTTTTTTTTTTCTCAGTAGACAATTTTAGCTTTTTTGCAGCGAATTATTGAAAAGCTTTATAAGTTAAAAGATGCGAACTGCCGTGGTCAGTGTGTCTAAAAAAATTACTTTAAACTAAGACCAACAAGGTGTGCGACCGCATACTCTTCCTGGGAAGGCTTGGTGTAATCATTAGTCTGAAGAAGCAAATTAAGTGAATGCAAAATATAATATCTGGAAATGGTTCTGGTCTTAAAAATTTTTAGTTTTTTATAAACAGTAAATTCTGTTTTTATCTCAAAACTCAATGTTGTTATTAAACCAAAAAATATTTATGCACTAATCTTAAAATTAGGATTAAAAATGTCATTATAAAACCATATTATTATTGTTATTATAATTAATAAAAATTATGATTTAAACTTCAATAGCTTGATTCATTTAATAAAATCATCAGATAAAACTAGAAAAGCGCAGTACAATGTAATGTCAAAAATGAAACAAAAATGAAACAAAAATTTATATACACACTTTTTGTGTGGTTGTTTTAGGTGCTCCAAAAAGAATAAATAGTCGCATTACAGAGTACCATGGAAGGGCATTTAACTAGGAAGTTCAAGCTTGCCTTATGTCGCAAAAATGGCTAGAGCAGACATTAAACTACAGATCTCTGATTCTGAAGCAAATGCTGTAACCACAACTTAATGTCTGCTTTAAGTTTGTGTATATATATATGTGTGTGTATATATATACAATATATATATATATATATATATATATATATATATATATATATATATATATATATATATATATATATACAGGCCTTGTTAAGAAGCGTTACGCAGCTCGCATTTTGCTTGCGAAAAGGCGATTTGCCTACGCGTTCAGCAGTTTTGCGCTACGCAAAAACTTATATCTTTTAGAATATTTAAATTATCTTTTGATTGTCGTTAACGTGACGTTTATTCAGAAGAAATAAAGTCGTAAGTAAAAGCATTTAACGGCAAATGTAAACTAATAGATTTTTTGTTAAAGAAACAGCTTGTTTCATAATTTTTTGTTGTTGTTGTTAAAAATTAGTTGGAAAAAATTAAGTGTTTTAAGTTTTTTCTTAAGGAATTAAATATATAAATTCCTTTTAAATATAAAATTTATTTTTAGTCATAATAGTTTAAAAAATGCACGATTTATTTTGATGTAAATATTTTATTAATAAGATATTTTGTTTATTGTTAATTCAATAACGTAAAGTTTTAATGACGTTCGTTTAATTTATGAAAATAAATTATGATCACGAATATGTTATCGGTAACTGATAAACAACAACAAAAAACTCTTTCTTGTTTAAAAACATTATTAAAATGAGTTCACAAATTAAATAAGAAAAAATTTGTTAACAGTTAATAAAATAACCAAAAACCAAATGTAAAATCATAAGAAAATAAACAAACATTTTACGTTTCATTAAAAAATTATTTTTTTCAAAATAAAATTTAGTTCATATTTGAAAAAAATAATAAAAATGATTTTTTTAATAAGAACTTAGATTTTATTTGTAACTTTTGTTATAGTGAGAAAAAAACAAACTGTTTGTATGATTTTTAACGCGTTAATAAAATAACTTTTATTACAATGCGGTACTTGAAAAGACGCTAGTGACGCAATATAACTTCTAACGATGCAAAATATATTTGCTGAGTTAAGTAACTTAGAAATGCGTTACGCGTTTTCGCTACGCAGCGAAATCTCGTAACAAGGCCTGTATATATATATATATATATATATATATCAAGGAAATATGTAGCAAATTAATTTAAAAATGTAATTTTAAGGTTAACAGTTTACAGTTAGGTATTAGATTAAAATTCAAATTATTAGAACCACTCAAAGTGTTTTGAGTTATTGACTCATTGCAGTCGTCGTAGTTAGCTCCTTGTAACCACTCTTTTTTTTTTAATGGTTTTTTACAAGAAATCTTTACTTGGAATCGCTTCTGAAGCTTCTGCAACCTCATCACACATTCTATATTATCTTGAATTTTTTACTACGAAATATTTTTCTTAAAACAAGAAGTATGTTTCTTGTTTTAAAAATAAATATCCCACATTGCAATTTTTTTTTTAAAACAAGAGATATGTTTCTTGTTTTTAGAAATAAATTTCCAAAACTATGGTCAATCAATTTACAATTTTGCTGTGAGTTCTGATGAGTTGTTAGCAACTTTGAAGGGTTTTACAATTTGAAGGGTCAATTTTGAAGGGTTTTTCATCCGTAGGCATTTTTTCAAACTATGACCTAAAGTATCAAAAATTAACCAGGAGTCTGGTGAAATATACAACTCTAGATCTAGTGGCTACTTTGTATCAACAAAACTGCTTTTAGAAGGGTTTCAGCTTTGATTTTATTCATTTTTACATCATTTTGGGTCTCCCTTTTGGGTTGAATAAAAACCTTTTACTATTTTTATGTAGTGATCTCTCTCAGAAAAATGCTAGCACCACAGTTAACGGATGTAAAGACCTTGTATAGTTTTACCATAATTTTAATACCAACTCTGCAGCAGGGTCATACTCAGTATAATGGCACATCTGCCAATAGTCTCATTGATTTTAAGTGTAAATTTAAAAAAATGCAATGTTGATAAACTAAGGTTTAAAATAACACTGCTGTTATTTTAAACCTTAGTTTATCAACATTGCATTTTTTTAAATTTACACTTAAGTCTGTCAGTGGAATAAAAAAATTGGTTTAGAGTTATTTTTTTTTGTTTTTACATCTGACTTTGAACCTTTTTTCAAACCATTGTTTTTAAATAATTTGTTACTTTTATTACATATAGTATTCTTAAATAATAAGACTAAATTATCAGAACTTATAAAACTATTACTTTAGAAACTGCAGAATCAGAAAACTCCTAGGTCAAAAACGCCAATACCCAGGAGAAAGAAATGTAGTCATATATTCTATTAATTTCTTTAACTATTTTATCAGACAGAATAAGAACCTGCCTAATTTTGTGGAAAATGCAATTTCATGTAGCAAAATGTCTTTGTCTATAACCTGGCATGTGAAATAGCTCCATTTTTGTTGATTTTTATCTATAGGGCCTGATTTTTATCTGCAAGTTCACAATAATCTTTGCACTTCTCAAAAGTCTTAATGTAAAAGATTTTAATATTTAATTAGAAATTTTTTGCATAAAGGTATTTTAAAATGATATGATTTTATCCTTACTTTACTATTTCTTAATCTTTTATGGACTATCAGGTTCCTGGATGTTTTGGGCACCAATAGAGCCTACTTCTCCAAACAGGCGCCTTTAACATTCTTGTGATTAAATTGCAACAGCACTGTCTCATTGTTTGCATCAACACCATCCCAGCTCTAATTCAGAGATTTAAATAGTTTATTCTCCAGCCTGACAATTTTATTTACAGCTACAGTTATATGATGCTTCTCCTGCATTAACGCTGAAGGTTAGCAAGAATAATGGGCGTCTGTTAAACTTAGCTAACCTCGCATAAACCCCTTTAAAACAGTGCTTGAAGTGGGTGAACTGTCTAAGATCAAAAGAATCTAACAAATTTTAAATTGCTGTGTATTAGACCTCAATGTCATTGTGTTTAAAAATCACTTTTTTTTAATTTCATAACAAATTTGTGCGTTTATAAAATACCACCAATTAATAAATATTATAATAATAAAAATGTGCACAATCAGTATAGATTAAAAACCTTCCATTCTTTGTAATGATGTAAATATATAGTTAATGATTTGTAAATTTATATTTGTGTTGGTGGTTTAAAAACGCCAATAGAAACTCAAAAAATGTAAAAAATAAAACTTTAAAAGAGTGGGGCAAATATAAATAGTCATCCAAAATAAAAAATTTAAATAAGAAAACAATACATTGGAAACATATTGAAGCACTCCGTGTATTTAAATTTGTTCATCAGGGTCAAAATTTAAATGTAGTAGTGGTGTAGTGGTAGAGCGCTCACCTCATAAGCGAAAAGTTCAGAGTTCGATCCCCACCATGTTCCTAGTAGTACCGCGCTCAACTTAGGATAAAACAAAAAAGGGATAGGCTTATATATATATATATATATATATATATATATATATATATATATATATATATATATATATATATATATATATATATATATATATATATATATATATATTAGGGTGGTCCTTAAAACAAATTTTTTTAAAATGTCTGCTCAACCACTTAAAATATGCTCTTTATAATAAAGTAATATTAAAATAAAAAAATTAAAAAAAAAAAAAAAGTATTTTAAGGGGTAGCTTAAGACCCTTAAACATCTGACAGGTCCCTTTAATTATTTAAAAAAAAGTTCTTCAAAAGTATATCATGTTGGGTCTCAAAAGAAATGAAATTGTATAAAAATTTCAAAAATAATCATCATTTTATAAAAAAATTATTATTTTAGAATACACTGGCTCGAAAATAACATTTTTAAACTAAAAACTAATAATATGCATTTTTACAAAAAAATTTATAATTTTTTTTCTTTATGTTCTTTATAAAAGGTAAAAACACTTTTGAAGAACTATTTTTTTTGGTCTTGAGCTACCCCTAAAAATATTTTTTTTCAAAAATTTTTTAAATCTAGTAATATTTTATTATGTAAAACACATTTTGAGTGTTTGAACAAGCATTTTAAAAAAAGTTGTTTTAAGGACCACCCTAATACATATATATATATATATATATATTTTTTTTTTTTTTTTGTTATTCACCTCCTCAAGGCCGAAGGCCACTACAGATGAGGAGGCTACTTATTAGTGGTTATAACCCTCTCTCAACTCTATAGCTCCGAAACACGAACCTTGACGAACAAGGCCGCTGCGCGGAGAAACAAGTTGAGCGCGGTACTACCAGGGACGTGGTGGGGATCGAACTCGGAACCTCTCGCTTATGAAGCGAGCGCTTTACCACTACACCACTACCGCATATATATATATATATATATATATATATATATATATATATATATATATATATATATATATATATATATATATATATATATATATATATATATATATATAACCCCCTGATGGTTTTTCAATAAAAACAAACATTCTGAAGTGAAAACTGAGATCAAGCGCCAGAAGTGCTGGCGCTTGATCTCAGTTTTATCTCGTAATTTTATCTTTCAACAGGATGGAGATCCTAAACACACATCAAAGTTAGCTACTGAGTGGTTAAAGAAAAACAGTATTAAGATGTTAGATTGGGTTCCTCAGTCACCAGACCTAAATCCGATTGAAAATTTATGGAATCTTTTTAAAACTAAAGTAACTGATCAAAAACCATCCAGTTTGTTGCAATTAAAGGCAATTCTCATTGAGGAGTGGGAAAAATTTGACACACAATGGCTTAAAAACTTAGTAAATTCAATGCCTAAAAGATGTCTTTCAGTCACCAAGGCAAAAAGGCGCACAAATAGACTATTAATTTTATATTGGCAAAATAATTATATAAGGGGTGATACACTTTTTTGACTTACACTTTTTCTAATTTAGTGGATAATTTTTGTTTTAAGTATATGAATACTAAGTTCTTGTTATAAAAATGTTTTTTGACATAAATTCAATATAAAAAAAAATTGAGGTCAAAAATCTAAATTTAAGCATATAAAAATTTGTTTTTATTGAAAAATCAACAGGGGGTGATATGGTTTAAATGGTTGCTTCAGCAGCTGACTTTGTTTTTAAACACATTTTGTGTTATTTTATTAATATTTATCCATTTTTATCGGGTTTTCTCGTGGCGATCGGTGAATTTTCGATTTTTGGCGATTTAGCAGGTATGTTAAAATTTATTTCTAAACTATTGTTTAGTTTAGTAATTGTAATTTAATGACATTTTATGCAGTTTTATAGTATTTTACTTATGGATTTATGTGGAAAGCATGAGATTTTGGTTTTTTTAGCCCATAAAATTGTTTTTTAATATCATGTAACAAAATTGGAATTTTTGATCGATAAAATTTAAAAATTGTCATATTCTGTAGAAATAACAATTGTA